>NC_079546.1:24876845-25122296 GCF_015846415.1 Triplophysa dalaica | reverse complement strand
GCATGGTACTTCACGTATCGACACCTAATACTAAGGACAAAACATTTTTTAAATTTATTCTAGCTATTGTATATAGGCCTCCAGGGCACCACACAGATTTTATTAAAGATTTTGGTGGGTTCTTATCAGAACTAGTACTGGCCGCAGATAGAGTCCTTGTCGTCGGTGACTTTAATATCCATGTAGACAATGATACAGATGCCTTGGGACTGGCTTTCAAAGACACTCTTAACTCCATGGGCGTTAGTCAACATGTGTCAGGACCCACTCACCTTCGTAATCATACTTTAGATTTAATACTTTCTTATGGTATAAATGTGGACGATGTTAAAATCGTTCAGCAGAGTGAAGATATTTCGGATCATTATCTGATATTATGTTTGCTTCAATGGCCTACGGCTGCAAATCAAACTCCTTGTTACAAATATGGTAGAACGATTACTTCAACTACCAAAGATGCGTTTCTCGATAATCTGCCTGAATTGTCTAAAATATCTAGCATGAGTAATAACGTTGACGATTTTGACACTACTATTGAAAATTTTAACTCTACTTTCTCGGAAATATTAGACACAGTTGCTCCTCTGCGTTTAAAGAAAATTAAAAATAGCAGCCCAACACCGTGGTATAATGAACACACTCAGACTCTAAAAAAAGCATCCCGTAAAATGGAGCGCAACTTTAAGAAAACGCATTTAGAGGTATTTCGTATAGCATGGAAGGATAGTACTCGAAATTACAGGAATGCAATAAAAACGTCTAGATCCGCCTACTTTTCAACACTAATAGAGGAAAACCATCACAACCCTAGGTTCTTATTTAACACCGTGGCTAAATTAACAAAAAATAAGTCGTCATCGACGTCAGATTCTGATTATCAGCATAACAGTGATGAATTTATGAACTACTTCACGAGTAAAATCCAAGATATAAGAGAAAAAAATTATAACAATACAACCTGTAGTGAAATCCGCTGAACAAACTAACTACAGCACCCCTAAGGAGAAATTGAAATTATTTTCTACAGTAGATCACGATGAACTGTCTAAAATCATTAGATGATCTAAATCATCAACATGCATGCTAGACCCTATACCTACAAAACCACTGAAAGAAATGCTCCCCGAAATTATAGATCCTCTTCTTAGTATTATTAACTCATCTCTGACATTAGGACATGTGCCTAAAGCATTTAAGGTGGCTGTTATAAGGCCTCTTATAAAAAAACCCAAACTCGACCATAAAGAACTAGGGAATTACAGGCCTATATCGAATTTACCTTTTATATCTAAAGTTCTGGAAAAAGTAGTTTCAACTCAATTATACTCCTTCCTCCAAAGGAATGACATTAATGATGAATTCCAGTCTGGATTTCGAGCATGTCACAGTACAGAGACTGCTTTGATCAGAGTTACAAATGATCTGCTTTTAGCGTCTGACCGTGGCTGTATTTTGTTATTGGTGCTGCTAGACCTCAGTGCTGCATTTGACACCATTGACCACAGCATACTTCTACATACACTCTAAAATTACGTCGGCATTAACGGAATAGCATTGAAATGTTTTAAGTCTTATTTATCCGACCGTTTTCAATTTGTAGCAATAAACAATGAGGTGTCCCGCAAATCACAAGTCCAGTACGGTGTACCACAGGGCTCAGTCTTGGGACCCCTGCTCTTCGCATTATACATGCTACCTCTAGGAGACATAATAAAGCGACATTGAATTAGCTTTCACTGTTATGCTGATGATACTCAACTTTATACTTCCTCGATGCCTCATGAAACCCAGCAGTTTCATCGAATAAAGGATTGCATAGTTGACTTAAAAATGTGGATGAGTAACAATTTTTTACTACTAAACTCGGACAAAACAGAAGTGTTACTTACTGGACCGAAAACTGCTATGCGTAACAACCAAGAATACTGCTTAACGATTGACGGATGCTCCATAAAATCCTCGTCATCAGCTAAGAATCTTGGCGTTGTATTCGACAGTACTCTCTCATTTGAAAGCCATGTCGCAAACACCTGTAAAATTGCATTTTTCCATTTTAAGAATATATCTAAATTACGTCATATGCTGTCACTGTCAGATGCAGAGAAATTAATTCATGCATTCATGACATCAAGACTAGATTACTGTAATGCACTTCTAGGTGGTTGCCCTGCGGGCCTCGAGTTCTTACACGTACAAAAAAGTATGAGCATATAACCCCGGTTCTGTCAACCTTGCACTGGTTACCTATAAAGCATCGCATTAACTTTAAGATGGTGCTTATTACCTATAAAGCCCTACATGGTCTAGCGCCGCAGTATTTGAATGAACTTCTATTGTATTACAGACCTCCACGTACATTACGCTCTAAGGGGTCCTGTCAGTTGGTAATACCTAGAATTTCAAAATCAAGTGCAGGTGGTAGATCCTTTTCTTATCTAGCGCCTAAACTTTGGAATATTCTTCCCTGCACGGTCCGGGAGGCAGACACACTCTGTCAGTTTAAATCTAGACTAAAGACGCATCTTTTTAATCTTGCATACACTACACCTCCATAATATTAATCCTCAGAGGATTTAGGCTGCATTATTTAGATCAACCGGAACCAGGAACACATCCAACAACAAATGATGTACTTGTTGCATCAAAGAGTGCAGAACAGTACTCTACTCTCAGCCAGTCTTGTCTCTTTGTTCCAAGGTTACCGCAGGATGCAGTTCATGCCCAGACCTGATGGCAGAGCTGAGAATGGGAAGCGGTGACATGACAAGTGCTAAGAGGATAGAGCTGGATAAAGGACGTGACAACTTTGTTTTTCCTACAACATTTCAAATGCTATTAGATTGTTAATGATAATCTTTAATCCTTAATTTTTATATTTTTATTAAGCCTTGTTGTGCAAGCACTGTTGAGCTTGTGCAGAGGCAGCAGCTTTTGCCAGAGGGGAACTGGAATCCCCTGGCTGGGCCTGGGTTCCCCTGAGGTTTTTTTTCTCGATGGGAGTTTTGGGTTCCTCACCACCGTTTGCATATTGTTTTGCACTATCTGCCTGGCCGGGGGGGTTGGATCAAAGTGATCCAAATCCTACAAAAAAGTTCTGAAAAACCCAAACTAAAGGTTTGATCCGGATCAAAACCAAGATTGGATTATGTTATCTAATCCGATTATGTAATCTGTTTTTTTATTTGAAAAACACATTTTCAAGATTTTATCCAATCCGTTATCCAAAATCCTAGTGGATTACTTTTGAAAAATCGGGCCCAGGAGACGTAAACAGCGGGTTTCTGTTTGAAAATTTTAAAGTAACAGTTAAAGTATAAATGAAAATTTTACAAATCTGCCGGCTAAATTGGCACGTTAATATACCATAAAAATATAAACTAAAGAATATGGGAAATTCCTTTAAAATATCAACCTTACGATTCAAATTTTTTGTTTTACCAACGGGTTTATTATGCCAACAGCAAAGATATCAACATTTGATGGTTCAAATACCCATGTGAGGTCTCTCAGAGTTTTAAAAGCATTTGTTTAAGTGCATGATTTTGTTTAAGTTTTAGTGCATTTTCAGGATTGTCACATCCATATCGTTACATATTCCTGATAAATGGACACAAGAACATTTTAGTAACTATTTGATGTTCTTTGAAGAAGCATCCCTTCTCCATTAATTGGGTATTATTGCTTAAGGATTGTGCATTTTAATTCACAGAAATCCTTCAAAGGTTGGCGTCTCCCAAAAACTGTGTCCATTTTTTTGTGACATCCATAACCCATGTTTATATCCTTTTTTTTTAAGTAAATTTTATTAATAGACTGACATGTGCCTGATGTTTAGACTATCAACAAGAGTTTAGTAAAACATAATTGATGGTTCTATTTATTCATAGCAAATAGATTCTCTGAGCATTTTTATATCACATCCATAACGCAAAGTGTCGTGTCCTTAACGCTGGAATTGCCCAAATATGAAAATATCCAGTGGTATAGGATGATGGAATATGGCATTACGTTCCTATTTAATAACTTCACCAAACCGTAAAAACGGAATACTTTCAGTTTAGACCCTTAATATGGAGTAAACCCTGTGCATTTAAACTGAAGAGTAAATAATGATGAAGTTTTAATATACCTATGAACCCTCATTTAACCTCTATATATAATAATTTAATCAACTGAAGTCACCCTGCCTAATATATATTGTATGTACTGCTAAAAAATAAGGGAAAACTTATAATCAGCACAGCATAAAGCATAAGTGATAGTGAATTAGTTTCACTTGCATATAGCAAATAAAAGTGACAACAGGTATACTGGAGAGGCAACAGCAAGGGTCTGTGGAGGACTATATGGGGACGAAATGCTCAGATCTGTTGTCAGATCTTTTGCCTTGGGGGATCTCCTGTGTGAATTTTTCGAGCAGTGTATATATAAACACTCTAAGACGTGCTGGGTTGTTTTTGACCCATGACTAAATATTTGACAGAACACACTGCTGGGTTAAAATAATCCAATGCTGGAAAATTGAATACGCCTCATAGAATTTGATAGAAACCTAAAACGTTCACAATTACACAAATTATGATTTTAATGCATGAATCAGCCTTATGTATTTAATGGTTAAAATAAAAGCATGATTGTGAACATTTATGGTTGTATACAGTTTCAGATTTTTGTAATATTTACTGTTTTTGTCATTTTACAATTTTATGTTTTTATGTTATTGTATTTCAAATGCCTAACCAGGGACTGGGGCTGCAAAATTATCCATTGGCTAGAAGTCTGTGTGTAGAGCATCTGTAAGAAGAAGATATTATATACCGTGTGACAAAAAAAGATTGTGTACCGTGTGTACATTTATGACCCCTTGTTGTTTATCATAAAAGATGTTTGTAATGTCCAGACCTCGCTGTCTCACACCCCCCTTCACAGCGGAAGAGATAAGGAATTTGTTTGGTCAAAATTTGGTCAATGACCTCCTGTGAATGAGGGCAATAAGAAGTTAAAGAATACAAGAAGCACTGATGTTTAATAAAATAGATACAAGATGAAATAAAATAAAATAGTCAGGTTGAGTTTTTTAAGCTTTAAAAATAACTTTTTAAAAACATTTGGAACTTTTTCAGAACTTATGGTCTTTGACCATAATCTCTATGTATGAAATGACACAAAATGAGTTAAAGAATTAAGAAGCACTGATGATAGATAAATAGTGTTTAACTGAAATAAGATTAAATATTTTGAAAATCAGGTTTTAAGTTTTAAAAATAACTTGCCTGTGTTGAAGTTTGATGCATGCAGTCAATTGATAAATATGAAGTTCCAGCTATGTTGGAGGATTCTCTGTCCCCCGTCCTACCCACACACACACACACACACACACACACACACACACACACCTCCACAGACCTCCCAACCCCAGACCAGGACAATGCTTTCAGACATGTCTCCCATCCCCAGTGTGTAGTCCATCTGATGTGTGTGATTAGTATATAAGAGAGAGAGAGAGAGATAAATTAAATGTTTATGCGTGTGATGTTTCTTCTAAGATCAATTAAAAAAGTTTAAAAAAGTCTTGCTCTGGTTCCTGGTTAATATATAGCCTATCTGACACCCCCACACCACCTGGCAAAAATGTTGGTCCCATCCTGCAGGATTTACAGCAGGTGTCTGTCTCGTAACCCAACATGACACTAGGGGTCGGTCTTTCTTGTCTACATTACCCTAAAAAAGTTTATTATTGTGTGTTTTTTATGGACTGGTAATGAAAGGTTTAGTTGAGTATAAAAAATAACTTGCCTTTGTTGAAAGCTGTTGCAGTCAGGTGCATCCATCATGCATTTATGACACCCTTTTTGTTGTTCAGGATTTTTGTGTGTGTAATTTCCAGACCTTGTTGTTTCCCACCCCCCCTTCTTTGTAGAAGAGATGAGGATGTGGTTTCAGAATGATTGGTCTTTGGCCATAATGTCTGTGAATGAAGCAATACAAGATGAGTTAAAGAAACAAGAAGCACTGATGTAAAATAAAATTGTTTAAAAAATGAAATAGAATAAAATAATATTTTAAAGTCGGGTTTTCAGTTTAAAAGAACTTGCCTGTGTTGAAGTGTGACGCATACAGTTAAATAGTCAAATGAAATGAAGTTCTAGCTATGTTGGAGAATCCTCTGCCCCCCTCCTTCCTCCCCACACAAACTCCTCCACCCCAAACCAAGAGCTAGCTGTGACCCTGGCTGTCTTTTTACCTGGTAACATGATGTGCTGTGGGTGATTTGTAAATTCAAAAGAGATAAATTTAATGTGAAAGTGGGTGACGTTTTTTCTAAGAGCGAGTTTGTTTTAACTTTTATGTGACAAATGATGAAAAGTGTTTGAGACTTTGAGGTTTTGTCTTCTTATCAACAGGTTCCAAACAAAGGTAATGTTTGTGTGTTTTAATGACCTGGTAATTAATGTTAAGGTTTGTGTTTTTTATGACCTGTTGTTGTGTACCCACTGTCGCTGCCAAGTTTCTACCCCCATTCCAGTTGGTAAAAGGTGGTTCCACCCTGTCAGCCGGGATGTCTGTCTCCAAAGACAGAGTGAAACCTGTCTGTTGGGGTTGTGTTTATAATATAGGGAGATAGATGAAATGTTTATGTTTGTGACGTTTTCATTTAAGAATCTGTTGGTTCCATGTTTAAGTCTTTTACCTGCCAAATGATGAAAGTGTTTGAGACTTTGGGGGTCTGCCTTCTTATCAATGTGCCATGAACTATCTTTTAATTAAAGGAAATTACCCGACATGTTCTTCCTGGTCATGGAGTGTGGGTCCGAATGTGAGTTTTTGTTAGACGAAACAAGGTGCTCTGACAAAGGTTTATTGCGCAAGGGTTAGGTCAAAGATTCAATTAAAAAATATGTGTTTTTCATCCTGCCTGATGTTCTTCTGTCTGTGGAAGATGTCGGAGGGTGTCTGCTAGGCATGTAGAGCAAGTATATTACTGTTCTGCATTCTTAACAACACTCGTCAATTAGCTTTTGATTAATGCACGTGCCCGACATGTTCTCTCTGCGTGTGCAAAGAAGGCAATCCACATGCCTTAGCACCTCTAAACTTTCAGTTTAACACAACTATAGACTTTAGGAGTTAAGTCAAGGACTTAACAATGTTGTGAGGTTCTGTCCTGGCTGACTTTCTTCTGCCTGAAGAGGCCACTGGCCTACCAACCACGGGGGCGGAAGAAATTCCGGCAACTTAGGCAGATAAAGGATCTCTTTCGATCCTCACATTAAAAACTAAACATGTCAAAATCTGGTTTAGGGTTAAACTTTAAAAACCTGAAATTATAGGAAAAACATATATCTACATCTCCATTTTGTTTAGTTCTACACTGTTTTATTTAATGAATGTTTAGTTTAAGATGATATTAAAAGATCTAAAATAAGGATAGTCCCCTAGTTTAGTTCTAACCCTAGGTTAAAATATAATTGTTGAGCATTCTTTTCAAAATTCAAGAATGATATCTATTTTTATTTTTTAAAATATAAGGTTTAGTCTAATAACTTATTTGCATCCTGTTGAGTACAGACAGTGTCACAATGTTTTCTTTATGTTTATAGCTCTGTTAAATAAGTTGAAGCTAAGGATTCAAAACTCTTTGTAAGTCGCTTTGGATAAAGCGTCTGCTAAATGTCTAAATGTAAGGATGTGTTTATGTTAATTGGTAAAGAGTTTTTATTTTGAGGGGGCAACCACATCCACTTTTTCACAGCTTAACTGACAATTTATTGTCACGATAGACTGCTGTGAGACTAGAGTTTCTTTTTTGTACCAAACCTCTACATTGACAAATTGTGTGTTGTATATCTGATCTAGCAAGGAAATCAAAGCAGTCCACACAGTAAGTGTTTCTGTTTTACATTATTTTAAGGGCATTTAAAATGTAAGGGTTAAACAAATGGTTAAATGTTTTTCATGGTTTGCTACAGATCTAAAACTTCTAAACCGGGCAGGTTTTATTTAATTGTCAGCATTTTCTTAAATCGCATGCTTCTCACTCAAAACATGTCTTGAATATACATTACTTACTAAATAAACACATGCCGACTGGACATATCAAAATAGCAAGAGAAATGCATTACGAAATACATATTGTGTTTTTAAGGACCACTATATTTTCTCTATTTGTAAAGTGCTTTTTTATGTTTTTTCCAGACAGATCTGACAGATTGTGTTCTGGATTGGGAATTACACGTAAATGGTAAAACTGGTTTACATTTAAAATAATTTTTTACATGTAAAATCAAGACTTAAAATTGAAATAAATGTACAAATAAACAAAAAATGGCTTTATCATGCAGGGAATTGTGCAACTTCTGCAGACAATGTTTCTTGTGAAACGCTGTTATTGGTGTTTTAAATGTTTCAAAAACACAATGAGCCTCCACGATAGATGTGCTCTAGTTTCGGCTGTTACAAGGTTCTTCATTTAAAAGATTGTAAATTACCTCTAGTTCCAGCCTTTGGTCTTCTCATCTTCTTTTCTTGATTGCTCTATAAGTACTGGCAAACATGCATATCCGTAGAATTTAAATTGACCTTTGACTTATGTCTCTCAGCGGTGTAGACCTGCTCCAACAAATGGTACATTCACGTGCATTACCCAATCCAAAACTTGCCTGTTACTTTAGGTATGGATTAATGTCATATATACATTACAATGCATGTACTCTATAAAGATGTGATTTTGTTAATGCATCTGTTGAGAAAGAGTGAAATACTTGAACGATGAATACGTGTCTTGTGTTACCATGTTGTCTCAATAAATAGAAATGCTTTAAAAAAAGAGCAAATGATTTAATCCTACTAGGCCTATAACCTAAAATACACAACATGAAAGCAAACTAACTATAACTAATGAAAGCAATCTCACTAACAACAGTTTTTGACACACAAACAGGTTTGTTTACTACAGGAGTTAGTAGCATCACCATGTGAGTATCAAAAACATTTTCCCTTATCCTAAATCATTCTCCTGGTAAACATGAGTATAGTTTTAACACCTGCGTTTAGTCAGTACAACGTTTTACACTTGCATTACATAGAAGTAGGTTTGTTTTGGTTCTCACTGTTTTGTAAATATTAAAAGAGCCCTTGTGATTTGTGTTTAGAGTAACTTAATGTGATGTGCAAGTGACCTTTTGTTAGTTTCATAGTTTTACAAAACCTATAGAATTAAACAATGATCCTCGTTTCAACTGCTTGCCAGTAAATGTAAGACAGCTTTTTCATTCTCTGAAATAATCTACAGAAAGCTATAACACAAACATGATTTCTATTTATTTTAGTGGTGGGCCGTTAACGGCAGTGAGACTCTTATCGCGCGATAAAAAAAATGTCGCCGTTAATCTATTCTCAAAGATGGGTTGGGAGCTGGGTCTATACTACGCAAGCTATGATGACTTTCACCTTGATATTTTAGCGCGGATGTATACCAGCTTAACTGCACTGTACGGGGCGTGATTCGCGTCATTCGCGGAAGCAGAAGCCGCCTCATCATCTCATAACCAGGGCTTCATTCGCGCGATTCGCGCAGCAAGTAGGTCTATTGGCTCTTTGCATTAACATATAAATCACTCGCGCTTGACACGGCATTCGCGTTTGGTCTGAACACAACATAACGTTACTGTGAAATTACCGCATCAAACGTGACGTGCTAACATGGATGCAGCTATGAAGCCGCCGGGTTTGCTTCAGGGAATATTAAATTTTAAGAAGCTTCCCAATAGAAACATCGACAAGACTAAGGTTGTTTGCACCTTGTGCAATGCGGAATTGGTTTAAAAAAAACACTTTCTCTCAACAGGTAGTGGTCTAGCTTTAGTTGAAACCAGTAACTTTGTTTTGAAATCTAATGTATTATGGCTCCTGTATGACATATCGCTTGTTGCTCCTTCACTCTTTGTAAGTCGCTTTGGATAAAAGCGTCTGCTACTTGACTAAATGTAAATGTACTGTTGGAGCTCTTCCAGTCTCAAGTACCACCTAAACGCAAATCATCCCTTAGCTAATGCGGAAGTAAACACAAGTTCATCTTCCATCCATCCATTTTCTACCGCTTATCCGAACTACCTCGGGTCACGGGGAGCCTGCGCCTATCTCAGGAGTCATCGGGCATCAAGGCAGGATACACCCTGGATGGAGTGCCAACCCATCGCAGGGCACACACACTACAAGTTCATTTTATTGAACATAATTTAATTTTCATCACCAATTATCATAGTAGAACAGCTTTCTCAAGCAGTTTGTGATGCATTTTGGAAACAGGAGATGAGCCCCTGGTCTGCGGCACCTGGCTTGAGAAACCCGTTCTCAAAGACTTACTTTTAGTCATTATTTGGGTAGCACACATATTCTGAATGCCTTCGGCAGAATTCAAATGAGCCATTTTAATCTAGATTAATCTAGATTAATCTTGGAATTAATCTAGATTAATCTAGATTAAAAAAAATAATCTATGCCCACCACTAATTTATTTATTTTAGTTTTTGAAAAGATGTTAATTTGAACTTTTTCATGAGTTTTGCCATCTATATTTCCTTACTTTACCGATTTATAATTAGCTGGACGTTTTTTCCATTTGATGTACCGTATGATTGCCCTCATTTAATAAAAAAAACGTATTTTCATCCAAAACCTTCTTCATCTTAATGTCTCTATTCATTTTATGAGTCTTCTAGTAATTTGAATAATTATGTATGTAATGTTTATTCTTATACATTACCACCAATGTTTGGCCCTAAATCTGCATGCAGTCCCTATGGGCTGAAAAAAGAGGGTGCTATCCTGTAGCTCAGTTGTATTTTACCAAACAAATCATCTAACAACAGATCGATTTAGGTTAGTTTTTCCTTTTAAGTAGGAAGTTGTTTATAGTGTCTGCCCAGTTTTACATTTAAAAGTCTAACCCAGAAGTGTTGGTTTGAAAATTGCTTGGAACGACAACTTTATTAACTTTTCAGCTATATTTCTTTAGAATATTTAAAATCTGCACAGTTATAACTAAAAACGTCAAAGAAAAACGTCCAGCTAATTATAAATCGGTAAAGAAGGAAATATAGATGGCAAAACTCATGAAAAAGTTCAAATTAACATCTTTTCAAAAACTAAAATAAATAAATAGAAATCATGTTTGTGTTATAGCTTTCTGTAGATTATTTCAGAGAATGAAAAAGCTGTCCTACATTTACTGGCAAGCAGTTGAAACGAGGATCATTGTTTAATTCTATAGGTTTTGTAAAACAATGAAACTAACAAAAGATCACTGGCACATCACATTACGTTACTCTAAACACAAATCACAAGGGCTCTTTTAATATTTACAAAACAGTGAGAACCAAAACAAACCTACTTCTATGTAATGCAAGTGTAAAACGTTGTACTGACTAAACGCAGGTGTTAAAACTATACTCATGTTTACCAGCAGAATGATTTAGGATAAGGGAAAATGTTTTTGATACTCACATGGTGATGCTACTAACTCCTGTAGTAAACAAATCTGTTTATGTGTCAAAAACTGTTGTTAGTGAGATTGCTTTCATTAGTTATAGTTAGTTTGCTTTCATGTTGTGTATTTTAGGTTATAGGCCTAGTAGGATTAAATCATTTGCTCTTTTTTTAAAGCATTTCTATTTATTGAGACAACATGGTAACACAAGACACGTATTCATCGTTCAAGTATTTCACTCTTTCTCAACAGATGCATTAACAAAATCACATCTTTATAGAGTACATGCATTGTAATGTATATATGACATTAATCCATACCTAAAGTAACAGGCAAGTTTTGGATTGGGTAATGCACGTGAATGTACCATTTGTTGGAGCAGGTCTACACCGCTGAGAGACATAAGTCAAAGGTCAATTTAAATTCTACTGATATGCATGTTTGCCAGTACTTATAGAGCAATCAAGAAAAGAAGATGAGAAGACCAAAGGCTGAAACTAGAGGTAATTTACAATCTTTTAAATGAAGAACCTTGTAACAGCCGAAACTAGAGCACATCTATCGTGGAGGCTCATTGTGTTTTTGAAACATTTAAAACACCAATAACAGTCGGCATGTGTTTATTTAGTAAGTAATGTATATTCAAGACATGTTTTGAGTGAGAAGCATGCGATTTAAGAAAATGCTGACAATTAAATAAAACCTGCCCGGTTCAGAAGTTTTAGAGCAAACCATGAAAAACATTTAACCATTTGTTTAACCCCTACATTTTAAATGCCCTTAAAATAATGTAAAACAGAAACACTTACTGTGTGGACTGCTTTGATTTCCTTGCTAGATCAGATATACAACACACAATTTGTCAATGTAGAGGTTTTGCACTAAAAAGAAACTCTAGTCTCACAGCAGTCTATCGTGACAATAAATTGTCAGTTAAGCTGTGAAAAAGTGGATGTGGAGACAGACATCCCGGCTGACACGGTGGAACCACCTTTTACCAACTGGAATGGTGGTAGAAACTTGGCAGCGACAGTGGGTACACAACAACAGGTCAAAAAAAACACAAACCTTAACATTAATTTCCAGGTCGTTAAAACACACAAACATTACCTTTGTTTGGAACCCTTTGATAAGAAGACAAAACCTCAAAGTCTCAAACACTTTTCATCATTTGTCACAAAACCAACTCGCTATTAGAAAAAACGTCACCCACTTTCACATTAAGTTTATTTCTTTCTAATTCACAAATCACCCACAGATCATCATGTTACCAGGTAAAAAGACAGCCAGGGTCACAGCTAGCTCTTGGTTTGGGGTGGAGGGGTTTGTGTGGGGAGGAAGGAGGGGGGCAGAGGATTCTCCAACATAGCTAGAACTTCATTTCATTTGACCATTTAACTGTATGCATCACACTTCAACACAAGCAAGTTCTTTTAAACTGAAAACCCGACTTTAAAATATTATTTTATTCTATTTCATTTTTTAAACAATTTTATTTTACATCAGTGCTTCTTGTTTCTTTAACTCATCTTGTATTGCTTCATTCACAGACATTACGGCCAAAGACCAAGCATTCTGAAACCACATCCTCATCTCTTCTACAAAGAAGGGGGGGTGGGAAACAACAAGGTCTGGAAATTACACACACAAAAATCCTGAACAACAAAAAGGGTGTCATAAATGCATGATGGATGCACCTGACTGCAACAGCTTTCAACAAAGGCAAGTTATTTTTTATACTCAACTAAACCTTTCATTACCAGTCCATAAAAACACACACAATAATAAACTTTTTTAGGGTAATGTAGACAAGAAAGACCGACCCCTAGTGTCATGTTGGGTTACGAGACAGACACCTGCTGTAAATCCTGCAGGATGGGACCAACATTTTTTTCCAGGTGGTGTGGGGGTGTCAGATAGGCTATATATTAACCAGGAACCAGAGCAAGACTTTTTTAAACATTTTTAATTGATCTTAGAAGAAACATCACACGCATAAACATTTAATTTATCTCTCTCTCTCTCTCTTATATACTAATCACACACATCAGATGGACTACACACTGGGGATGGGAGACATGTCTGAAAGCATTGTCCTGGTCTGGGGTTGGGAGGTCTGTGGAGGTGGAGGTGTGTGTGTGTGTGTGTGTGTGTGGGTAGGACGGGGAACAGAGAATCCTCCAACATAGCTGGAACTTCATTTTTATCAATTGACTGCATGCATCAAACTTCAACACAGGCAAGTTATTTTTAAAACTTAAAACCTGATTTTCAAAATATTTAATCTTATTTCAGTTAAACACTATTTATCTATCATCAGTGCTTCTTAATTCTTTAACTCATTTTGTGTCATTTCATACATAGAGATTATGGTCAAAGACCATAAGTTCTGAAAAAGTTCCAAATGTTTTTAAAAAGTTATTTTTAAAGCTTAAAAAACTCAACCTGACTATTTTATCTTATTTCATCTTGTATCTATTTTATTAAACATCAGTGCTTCTTGTATTCTTTAACTTTTTATTGCCCTCATTCACAGGAGGTCATTGACCAAACATTGACCAAACCAATTCCTTATCTCTTCCGCTCTTCCGTGTGAGACAGCGAGGTCTGGACATTACAAACATCTTTTATGATCAACAACAAGGGGTCATAAATGTATACACGGTACACAATCAAAGGGGTCATAATCATAAACACAGCAGGGGGCCATAAATTAGGGTAATAAATCACAATTTTTGACACACGCTGTATAATATCTTCTTCTAATGTGTACCTGATGATATGAATTTTGTGGCGCTGCAAAGTGTACAGAGCTATATGTTTCCTATTAGACCACGTTGACCAATTTGCATCCATGTCTCTTTCAGTCAAAAACATTTTCACACATACACATATACAGTGATGTTATTGTCACAATATTAATATAAATTCTCTTTGTACACATTAAGTGATCACACTAAAGGTGGACACACACTTGCATCATTTTGAAAGATCCTGTGGCAGACACTGACAGCATGAAAGTGATTTATTTGTTGAAATGAATGACAATATTTCTACAAATCTAGTTAAATATAAAATGTTTAAAATATGTGCTTGTGACTTTGATTCTGTTTCGGAAAGCTTTAGTTTGTAAATCAGTATGGAGTATAATGTTGAGCTGTATAATTTTTCTTGCTTTTTTATTTTTATTTGAGTTGTGATTTTTAGGTCTTAATCTAACCTCAATTTACATTGCAACTGTTTTTGTTTTGACTATAATAACATTTATTATGGTTAATACATATTGTTTGCATTAAATACATTTTAAAAACCTGTCTAATTTGACTGTTATATTTGTTTCATTTGTTATTTTACTTATTTCATCTTTATTCTACACATTCTCAAATCTCAGAAAACAGGCTGTTGAGTTCCTGGTTCTATGAAGTACATCCCTCAAGGACGCTCAAGCTGACCCAGTCTGTTGGGATCGGTCTCCCACTAAGAGTGTGTGTTTGAGATGTCTGCTCATTACCATATCCATGTTCCAGGGGATAGTGTTCATGTAAATTTTAGAGTTTGTGATGACACTATGTAACAGATGCCACTTATTCTTCTTTAAGCTTTATCGTTACCACAGGGTTCTTTAAGGTTAACATTTATGTAAACAAATTACACTTTACAAGTTTCATAAAACTTTAAGCATACACATGGAATTAATCAATAATTGCTTGTAATAATACACCACCTTTAAGCCATCCAAAAACCCATTAGACAAAATACCAAAGCACACGAGTTCACCAATCAAACTAAATTTCTTTAAATCAGTCCAGTTTAACAGTTTGTGAAGGCTCATAAAAGCCAAGATGAATCCACCAAAAATAAAATTCCACAAAAAAAGAACAACATTCCCAGCCGGAAAAAGTCAAAACCCCCCAAAAAACAAAAGATCTCACCCATGTTATCTTCTAAAGGGATTCTGGATTGTACAAGCATTGCCCCAGTAAGCAAAAGTAATTCATATACGATCCCAGAAAGAGAAAACATTATAATCAACTGATAATGGACCCCAAAAACCATCAGGCATTCCCCGGTCCGTGTGCCTATAGTCAAGTTCATAGCAACATTATTGGGAAGAACAGGGCCGTTTTGCAGCACCTTTCTTTGCTGGCTTTTCAGCATGCAACCCCAGTTTGAAAAAAGATCTAAAAAATTATTTTGAAAGAGTAGAAAAGAAATAAAAGTCAGAACTGATCAGTCAGGTGTTGACGGAAGAGGTGTTTTTTCAGACGATTCTTAAAGATGGAAACAGAATATGCTGATTTTGTAGAAGCGGGCAGATCATTCCATAAATGTGAAACCGATCCAGAGAAGGTACTGGGGGGAGGTTGGTGGGGGGGATACAGCTCTGTGTTTGTTCTGCTGAACACAAAGGAAGATATTTGGAGGAATTTCATTAACCAAACAGATGTCATCACCCATTTACTGCCATAGTAGGGAAGATAAATAATGTGAATCATACATAAATAAGTATGATTCCGAATATCTGCCTTTGTGTTTAGGAGTAAAAAGAAATGTACACAGGTTCAAAAAAATCTGAGGTTAAGTCAAATATAAGAGAATTCATTTTTGGCAGAATTTTCTTTTTAATGTATAACACTAACATTACAAAAAATCTCAATATTTCTGCTGTAAGTAACATTATACTTATTATATTTAACTGTTTAACTATACTAATTTTAACTATTAGTATATAGCAACAACAAAAAATAATTGTATTAAACATGAAAAGTTTTAAACATTTTGCCTTGACCTGAATTTATTTTTAACCAGGCTAAATATATATTTGTTTGGACAACATGAAGACCTAAAGGCTACATTCTACATCCCGTATATTATAGCGACAGCAGAAATTGTGAGTGTGTGGTGGTTTGACGGTGAAAGTGAAAGTGAAAGCTTGTGTGACACGGTTCCGTGTTCAAAGTCACAGGGCGTTTGTGTGAAAGTCTAATTTTATTTTTTTATAGCATAGTATGAACTAAAATACTTATACTGACGTGAGACAAGTCTAACGGGCCATTTCGAAGTCTTTCCAAAGTGAAAGTAGAAGAGGCGGTACTAGAGTTGAAGCAAGAAAATGTAAGTACGGCAGGTTTTCCACTATATAACAGAGCATATAACTTCATTCTCAAGTAATTTGGACTAATATTATAGTGCTTTTACTTGGCGTATTGATGTGACACGTGACATAATGTTCCCCTTATATAGGCTATAGCTAGTAAGCCTGTAATAATATTTACTTATTTAAGCTAGTTTCAACGCAACAGGAAGTTAACTTTGAGCCATTACCATTGCAGCTGCATTGCGTCGGCTGTGACCACTCAAGTATTTGACGCAATGTTTTTTTAATCATTCGTTATGATTACTCTGTCCGCAATGGAATTAACTAGTGAATAATCGGTTCATCTGTGTCTTCTCTCTTTCCTGATTCTTAGGTGCGAGCGTGCACGCGCGTGTTCTCCTCAAACTCTCGTGTCTGTGCGTGCGTGACCTCACCCGCCATTATGTCAAAAAACCTTGCGCTCTACCGAGTTAGGTCCGGTGTCCGTGCAAAAAATAACCAATAATCAGAGGTGTATAGTACTTCATTATTTTTGCTCAAGGGTGCCCAAACTCAGTCCTTGAGGCCGCTGTCCTCCAGAGTTTCAATTCAACCTTAATCATACAAATCAATCACACCTGTATTGATAGCAAGAAAGCAGATGATAACAATAGAATCAATGTTACAAAATATTGATTCCTCAATGTTATGTTGTCAGCCACCGTTGTAGTGATGAGTGTTTGCTTTAGTTGGGTTCTAGACTCTCATTTTTGTCAAGTTTTATTGTCTGCTGCAGTGGCGTTGCTAGGCCCTTTTTAGGGGAGCTAAAGCCCCCCTAAAGTACTATCTTAGCCCCCCTAAAATATTTTTGTGTAATAATGTAATCTGTAAAAGAAATCGAGAACGCTTTATATTCCCCTTTAAAACTCTTATTATGAAAACGGCATTAGGCTGCGTTATTTAGCGCATTCTTCAGTTCACACAGCAAGACATTGGATTAACATCAATAGCAGAGTAACGTTACAAGGTGTGTTCTTTAACATGACATCTGCATTTTTGCCATTCTTTGTTATAAATGCATTCTAATATGATGTGGAAGTGAGACAAGACCCTTTCACATCCATTGTTTAAAAATTGTATGTGCGTTCACCCCTCGTTAACTATTTGTTAACTTTACCTCAAGCAAAATGAAATCACTAAACACCAATGACAGCATACTTCGACGATACAGATGATATTGTAGCGCACAGAAAGTGTCATTAATGATGATGTGCTATCGTTATAGAGAGGTGACGGTAGTTTTGACAGCTACAGAAAGAGGACCGTCAGATTAGAGTTACTGTATCAGCCCGGTGCGGCAGTGTTATTCATTGTTCTGAGTTCAGAGGAAATAAAAGTGTACAGAAGCTCTATGTCGTTTATCAGACGCTTCAGTATTTTTATCAATGATTGAAAACATATCGTGGAGGTAATAGATGAACACGCAGTCATGCAGAGAGTGACAGCGCTAGTGCTAAACAGAATGAATGGCAGGGAAACATATTAAGTTATTCTTATTAAATAATGATTCAGCAGTTGATTGTGACATTTATTTTATGGATTTGTGGCTGCTGTTGTCACTTTGAAATATAAATGTTGCAGATTGACCGATTCCCAGATAGCAATGAGTCGGCGGACCACCGGCGGGGCTACGGAGGCAGTAGAAGCGTCAGAAAAACAATAATTTGTATCTATGCTTTTCTGCATATTCCTTCTTAATTATTTATTTTAGTAATGTATACAATATGTGGTGATTAGAGTGTGGCTCTCTCTCTCTCTCTGTGATTGTTATTGTTGCAAAGTTATATACTGCTCATTAGAGTGATGCTTTTTTAATGTTTGAAATTCGTGTGAGACTTCTAAATGATTAAAACCTTGGTGAGGCATCAGATTTGTATCAATTTACAGAAAACATTTGTTGCTGAGTCAATTAGACCGAAGGAATCATTGTATGAAACTCAACAATGGTGACAATCAACAAAATAAAACTTCAATGCATGCTTTGTCACATTTAGGACAAAACTCATTCATGACTCCCAGCATGCATTGCAGTTGATCTGTTTATCAGAATTAATTGGGGATTAATTGGGGATAATGTGGTCACAGTATCTTTTCACTTGTAAACCGCAACATTTAAATCAGTCATGAATGATCAGCTGCAAGATTATATTGTAAGAGTTGTCATCTTTAAAATCGATTCACAATGAAAGGATCCACCATATCTATTTAAATCATCTCTTAATTTATAAATGCACACGTGTTATCACAGATACCCTACTGTAAGCGCTGAAAGAGGAGCGACACAGATCTCAGTAATGGTGTTTTGATAAAATGTCAACTCTTTTTTTCTACATTAATAGCAAGTCAAAAGTGATATTGATTAAATGCCATTCATATTGACAAATCAACACATTTTAACATGGATTCAATGGTTGCTTGCCGACTGTGTTTCCATTGATCCTGAAGATGTTGATGAGTTATTTATAGGTGTGTTTGATTTGTTTGAGTAGGGTAAGAGGTAAACTCTATCGAGTATCTTTATATATTTAAGGATTTTCCGTTTTGGGAAATTTTACTCCACCACATTATAAAGCATACCTTAAGTACAATCTACCATCTCACTTTTACTCAAGTAAAACGATTGTTGAATAAATTACTTTTTGATGTACTTTTTTAAATGTAAAATTTTCCATGTAGTTTGTAAATGTAGTTGAGTAAAAAGTATGATAGATGCCATGCTTTATAATGTATGGAAGTAAACACTTTCAAAAGTAAAAACTCTAATAAAAAGATACTTGATCCCTGGGAGTAAATATTCAAGTACTATACATCTCTTCCAATAATATGTCAATTTGACAGTATTTTGAAGAATAGGACATTTATATCGAGTTTTCATTTTATAGGCCTATTTCACAAGTCCAATCTACTCAAACCATCTTTACATTCTTTTATTGCACGTCTCTTCAAATGTGTTGCTATATTGTGCGCTTCTATAGTGTCTGGAATTCAGGGTCTCACTGGTTTCTTCACTTTTGTAAGTCGCTTTGGATAAAACCATCTGCTAAATGTCTAAATGTAAATCTCCTTCATGTAGATCTTAGAGATAAAATGGATGCAGTGGGAGTGAACGTCATAGAAACTGCTACTCTTGGGAGACCCTTCCAGCTGGGGATGCTGTATGACTGCAGAAAAGATGCCCTAGTACCAGGTACCAAAAAATAGTTTGACTGCTTGTTCCAGACAAGCTGATCTATTGAATTTAATTTAAACAGTTGGGGGGAAAATATTATGATGCATGAACCGCATGTTCTTATTTAAAATGCCATATTGTTATTTTCAATTATAGGAATCACACTATGGGATAAAGAGCAGCTTCAGCAGAGTATACGCAGTCATGCCCAAATTAATACAGATTTCAATGTCACAGCTTCAGACTCTATTGAAGAAAAATCTAATTTACTGAACATTGATGGTTCTCTGAAATTGAGTCTTTTAGGTGGACTTGTCAATGTGAGAGGAGCAGCAAAATATCTCAGCGACACAAAGAAATCCTTTAAACAACAAAGACTGACCCTACATTACCATTCAACCACCAAGTTTGAAGAACTGACCATGAACCACTTGGCTTCTGGAAATATTGTTCACTATGAAGCGTTTGATAATGATGCAGCCACACATGTGGTGACCGCTGTGCTGTATGGGGCGAATGCTTGCTTTGTTTTTGACAGAGAAGTTTCATCAGATGAGGACAAAACCACTATTGAGGGGGAAGTAAAAGCTACATTTGATAAGCTGAAGGGCATTTCACTGGGCGCAGAGATTGATCTGAACATGAATGACAATCAGAAGACTGCCGTTCAAAAATTCAGCTGTACGTTTTATGGTGACTTTCAGTTGCCATCTAATCCAACCTCTTTTGAAGATGCTTTGAAGATTTTTGCTGATCTTCCAAAACTGTTAGGAGAGAAGAAAGAGCTTGCAGTTCCATTAAGAGTGTGGCTTTATCCTTTAGATAAACTACACACAAGTGCAGCAAAAGTTCAAAAAGACATCAGCACAGGTCTAATCAAAGCTGTGGAATCAGTTTTTGAGAGTTTAAGTACAACCGAAATGAAATGCGGTGATCTTCTGAAGGAACCACCTGCTTTGGCATTTGCAGCATTTAATGGTCAAATAATGCAGATGAGGGAAAACTGTTGCAGCTATAAGTTTAGTCTCATGAAAAAACTTGGCTCTCTGTTGCCAGAAATCCGTGGGGATCAGAAAAAGGAAACAGAGTTAAATGATCTTCTGCGTGATCATATGGAATCTCCATTCAGACGTCAGGATCTTGAACATTGGGTGAAAGAGAAAGAAAAAGAATCTGTCGTAATTAAAACATTGATCAGACAACTGAATGATTACGGAGCAAAAGTGGAAGTGAATCTAGATGAAATCTTGATGAATCTGGAAGTTGAACATTTGGTTAGCTACACATTCACATCATTTGAGGGTCCAGATATGCTCCTTTCTACACAGAAGGATTACTTGAGTCCAAAGGGGCAAAAGAAAGAGAGTGCACCCAGCGCCAAATGGATGACGGGGCTTTCCTCTGATGCCAAAAAGAATATGAGGACCAACACGACTATATTTAAAAACTTGATCAATTCAAAACAGCGTAAACCGCCCAAATTTATTGTCGCATCAAAAGAAGTGAAAAATATTGCAGGTTCCTGCATTCTCCTTTATGAAAATGGATCTGATGAAGACATTTGCTTTACTCCTCCATTAAAACCAGCCTGTCCAGTTGTTGAACAGATCAAAGGTCACAGTGTAGTCTTGCAGGTACCTACAACATGTCAAGCTACAGAAGATCTCAGGTTAATGTATAAAATAAAGGAAGATAAAGACTGGAAATCTCAACATGTACAACAGAGCAAAGAAACATTAACTCTGACAGATCTAAGTCCAGACACGGAGTATGAGATTAAATATACAGCAGTTGGCAAACTGAACTACACCGTAGACAGTGATGTCATCCACATCAGAGTCATAGACAAGAAGCTCATACGTGCCACAGAGTCTGTCTTAGAGAGTCTGACTTTGACTGAAAAAACGTGCAGTGAACTTATGGATGACAGCAGATCAAAACAATTCGGTGCATTTGACAGAAAGATTCAAGACATGATGAAACACTGTCAAACCTACAGACAAGACTTAAGCACCAGAATTCAATCCTTGATCCACTCGATTCAAGCTTGTGAAAAAGGCATCTCTGATTTGGAATATCTTCTACAAGCTCATGAAGAATCTCCATTTAAAGCCACAAGTCTTACAGAGTGGATCACTATAAAAGAAAAAGAATTAAATGTAGTTTCTACAATTTTTCAACAACTTCTGGACTCTGGAGCAGAGGAACATATTAACCTGGATGAAATTTTGTCAGATATTAATGTGGAGAATGTGGTGTGCTACACATTCAGTTCTCTTGAGGAGCCAGATGAGTTGCTTTCTGTTCAGGAAAATGACCTAAAACATCAATTGATAAGGAGAGATTCTGAGAAGATGCCTGATGCAGTGTCTCGGACATGGCTCCAAGGAACAGTCCCAGAAAAAATGAGAGAACATTTAAAACTATTTAAAGACATAATGACTTCACATGGCAGTCAGTCCACAAAGTTTTTGGTTTCTTCAAAAGACCACACAATCCATCCAGGTTCCTGCATTCTCTTGTATGAAAATGGATCTCATGAAGCTCTTTGCTTTACTCCTCCATCAAAACCAGCCTGTCCAATCATTAAACAGGTCAGAGGTCACAGTGTAGTTTTTGAGATGCCTTCACCGTGTCCTGTTACAGTAGAGCTGAAGTTACTGTACAAAATGAAGGAAGAGAGAGAATGGAAATCTCAACATGTGCATAAGAGCCTAGATTCAGTAACTCTAGAAGATCTCAGTCCAGTCACAGAGTATGAGATTAAATATACAGCAGTTGGCAAACTGAACTACACCGTAGACAGTGATGTCATCCAAATCACAGTCATAGACAAGAAGCTCATAAGTGCCACAGACTCTGTTTTAGAGAATCTGACTTTGACTGAAAAAAAGTGCAGTGAACTTGTGGATGACAGCAGATCACAAATATTCGGTGCATTTAACAGAAAGATTAAAGACATGATGAAACACTGTCAAACCTACAGACAAGACTTAAGCACCAGAATTCAATCCTTGATCCACTCGATTCAAGCTTGTGAAAGAGGCATCTCTGATTTGGTATATCTTCTACAAACTCATGAAGAATCTCCATTTAAAGGCACCAGTCTTACAGAGTGGATCACTATAAAAGAAAAAGAATTAAATGTAGTTACTAAAATTCTTCAACAACTTCTGGACTCTGGAGCAGAGGAACATATTAACCTGGATGAAATTTTGTCAGATATTAATGTGGAGAATGTGGTGTGCTACACATTCACTTCTCTTGAGGAGCCAGATGAGTTTCTTTCTGATCATGAAAATGATCTAAAACATCAAATGATAAGGAGAGATTCTGAGAAGATGCCTGATGCAGTGTCTCGGACATGGCTCCAAGGAACAGTAACAGAAAAAATGAGAGAACATTTAAAACTATTTAAAGACATAATGACTTCACATGGCAGTCAGTCCACAAAGTTTTTGGTTTCTTCAAAAGACCACACAATCCATCCAGGTTCCTGCATTCTCTTCTATGAAAATGGATCTCATGAAGCTCTTTGCTTTACTCCTCCATCAAAACCAGCCTGTCCAATCATTAAACAGGTCAGAGGTCACAGTGTAGTTTTGTATATACCTTCAACATTTCAAGCTACAGAAGATCTCAGGTTAATGTATAAAATAAAGGAAGATAAAGACTGGAAATCTCAACATGTACAACAGAGCAAAGAAACATTAACTCTGACAGATCTAAGTCCAGACACAGAGTATGAGATTAAATATACAGCAGTTGACAAACTGAACTACACCGTAGACAGTGATGTCATCCACATCAGAGTCATAGACAAGAAGCTCATACGTGCCACAGAGTCTGTCTTAGAGAGTCTGACTTTGACTGAAAAAACGTGCAGTGAACTTGTGGATGACAGCAGATCCAAAAAATTTGGTGCATTTGACAAAAAGATTCAAGACATGATGAAACACTGTCAAACCTACAGACAAGACTTAAGCACCAGAATTCAATCCTTGATCCACTCGATTCAAGCTTGTGAAAAAGGCATCTCTGATTTGGAATATCTTCTACAAGCTCATGAGGAATCTCCATTTAAAGCCACAAGTCTTACAGACTGGATCACTATAAAAGAAAAAGAATTAAATGTAGTTTCTACAATTTTTCAACAACTTCTGGACTCTGGAGCAGAGGAACATATTAACCTGGATGAAATTTTGTCAGATATTTATGTGGAGAATGTGGTGTGCTACACATTCAGTTCTCTTGAGGAGCCAGATGAGTTGCTTTCTGATCAGGAAAATTACCTAAAACATCAATTGATAAGGAGAGATTCTGAGAAGATGCCTGATGCAGTGTCTCGGACATGGCTCCAAGGAACAGTCCCAGAAAAAATGAGAGAACATTTAAAACTATTTAAAGACATAATGACTTCACATGGCAGTCAGTCCACAAAGTTTTTGGTTTCTTCAAAAGACCACACAATCCATCCAGGTTCCTGCATTCTCTTGTATGAAAATGGATCTCATGAAGCTCTTTGCTTTACTCCTCCATCAAAACCAGCCTGTCCAATCATTAAACAGGTCAGAGGTCACAGTGTAGTTTTTGAGATGCCTTCACCGTGTCCTGTTACAGTAGAGCTGAAGTTACTGTACAAAATGAAGGAAGAGAGAGAATGGAAATCTCAACATGTGGATAAGAGCCAAGATACAGTAACTCTAGAAGATCTCAGTCCAGACACACAGTATGATGTTAAATATACTGCAGTTGGGAAACTCAACTACACCACAGACAGTGATGTAATCAGAGTTGAAGAGGTATGATTCTTATTCACAAAATTCTATAGCTAAAATAAAATGTATTGACGATAAAATGATTATGATAAAAGTGTATGCAGGTATAGCCAGTACAGTATATTTTTTATGCTATGTGCAGTAGAGTTGTCAAAAATAGACAAAAAACTACTTCTTCTGCATGCGTTTATTCTGTACTACTGTAGACAGGGCACAAGACCAACTCATTTTAGGAGCACAAGCAGAACGTTTAGGGGCACATATATTAAATAAATATATTAAACTTGTGCATCTTTCTTCCACGATCCTCCCACATCTATTGAAAGCCCTCTCTGATGGCACTAGATGCGGTAATGCTCAAAATAAAATTAGCAAACTTTTGTTTCCAGATGTCTGACTTGCCCTGCTTTTCTTGTGTCAAGTAAACAGCTGCTTTAATTTTCTTATCAACTTCATATGATGATTACACTTCATTTTTATTTCACGCCAAATCCCAACGGGCCCATGGGTCTCCTACAAAATGTTCTGCCTGCCTGCCCACTCCCGCCTGCAGCAAGGCAAACCCGTTTGGTCCAGCCGGAGCCCAAACCCAATGAAACACCGATGAAACACCTGTAGAGCAAGAAACATATGCGAAACTTTCCTTTGTCTTTCCTCTCTCTCTTTTCTCTCTGTCCTTTTTTGTAAACCAGATATTGATATAACGTTACTAGGCAACATTGTGGTCACCGTAGTTCTGTTCCAAATTTGCATGTCACACATGCACGAGTACTTGTAAAAAATGCGTGCGCTGACTGAAAAACTGCAAAAATGTGACCATTTTGTTGAGCCCTGGTAAGTATTATTACCAGGCAGCATCATGTTAATATTATAATAATTTTTAATGCTTCCTTTAGGGGGGGACAAGGACCACGAGAATGAAACAGCTGATGTTCAGAAATTCAGAAAATAACTGGTTTTCAGGTGAATATTTGGATCTTATATTGCAGTTCTAATTTATTCAGATAATTCACAAGTATGTTTATAAAACAAACATGTCCACATAATGTAAATGTAGCACCCATACAGCCACTCTGATTGTTACTTAAGTGAGAATGGTGGGTGCTTGGGTTCGGTGTAGTTCAGGTGGATACCAGGAAGGTGCACCTAAAAAGTTTCTAATAAATTGTGAAATCTTTTGACAATAAAATATGTAAAAATAATGAGACCCAGAGATAGTTTTTTGTTTAACAAAAATAGGGTAATGCCCTGGTTTATTTAAACCACAGAATTTGGCAACAGGAATATAAAAGCTTTCCCCAAATCAAAATATCAAACAATATACAAAATAAATAACCAAAAAATTCCCCAAATGCTTAAATGATAGGGCGCTTTAAAATTAGCTAGAACCCTCAATAGTTTCAATCACACTTTTTACCCCAGAATAAATGATCTAAGAGTTCCCCTCCCTTATATCTTTCCTAACAGTTGAGAATACACAGAGAACTTTGCAATAAACAAAAAAACGTCGCCACGTGTACTGAAACACTCCCTAGCAAATGCAGTGGTGGGCCCACTCACACATTCACACACGTTACAGTTCACTCACGGTACTGATTTAAACGGAGAGAAAAACACGTGCAGGCCTGTGTTGGTCTTGCAAAATATTGAGTGCGCTGAACAAACACTTGCAACCCATTGAGATCGTGGAAATACTTTGGTCCGGATGCTCACGGGCATTGCGATTCACAGACAGGTTCGCCAGCATAAACTCACTGCGGCTAGATATCTCGGCTACCTCCGATCACGCGTCCGGTCCTTTTCTCCCGCTCCGTCAGACGGGTCTCGTGTATACGTTGTCATACCGACAAGCCAAACACTATTGACTATACAGCATTAATACCCAAATGACCAATAAAAATAGTAACATGAAAACGATAATAATAATTGAGTAATAAAAGGCTTACTTTATGAAAACTCTGATAATATTATTTAGCTAAATTAAACTTGAATTTTAATCACTGTCATGAAATAAAATCACAAATATTGATCTCCTTTGAATTACGTAAAATGAATTGAATTTTTCCCTCTTTAGAAATCAATGTCTCCGATTATTTATTTAAATTAAATAAACGTTGAATTTTTTTTAATAGAATTGTGACTCATTTTTGAGTAAGAGATTAATCATAACCTACCCTGTTTCCATTACACTATATTACCCAAGTTTACCAATGGGCTACATAAATTATAAAGGTCCTCATGACAAAATATTGTTTCAATTATGCTAAGTTTTGTGTGGGTTGAAATGGATCGATTTTCAAATCATCATATTTGTACTTCTCCTTTTTTTCTTACTGCCAATCCAATTCATTTTGCAGGTGGAAACAAAGTGTTTGCTGTTTTGGCTGGAAAAACAAATGACATTCATAAGAGGTTTATTGACTCTCTGAAAAAAAGAATTCCGAATCTGACAGAAGTTTTTACAGAGGATGAGAGTGACATTGTTCTGGTTTACTGTCCTGTTGTTTCTCGACGAGACATTGACATAGAATCAGCACTTAAGAGATTTACTGACTCTACAGGTTTATTGATGATCATCATCTCCACCACAGTATTTTAAAAGATAAAAGGTGTTTAATTGTCATCAAATCTTAAATTCATTTCTCTTTTCTTTGAACAGCCTCTAAGATGGTGGTGCTACTGGTGCTACATCACACATTTGACCCAGAGAAAACTATACCAGACAGCAGCAGATGTGTCAAAAGGACAGATATACTGACAGTGGACTGTCTGTTCTATGAAGACACAGGATTACTAAAGTGTCAGAAAAATGATGATGCAATCGACAAAGTTGTGAACTGGATTAAACATCAGGTATTTAACAAGATGCTCTAAAACTATACAAATTCTTAAAACTGTATAATTTGATTAACATGTTTACTAAAAAACATTTTTTTACAGAGAAAGAAAAAGGATGTCGACGTTTGTCAATCTCTGAGTAGGTTAAAGCTACCAAAGTCTTATTTAGTATAACCAATATGATTTATAGATTTACATTTATCCCAGTCAAGAACTTTAAAAGGGGTTTCTTTTCACTTATGATATTAATAAAGTTAAATTATGAAGTTAGTCTGTGTACATGATCGACAGAAATCGGCACTAGTAAAAGTCTGATGTGTAAGGGTTGAAAGTAAGAGCGAGAATCTCACAAGCTGCTGCCTGTGTTAACTGTTGGAGTCATTCACTTTATTCAAAACAGAACAATTTAATATGAATTATATGATTATATGATAAATATGATTATCACACTTATTAATGAGACATGTTATGTACTTAAGGTCCTTGTTTGATCTCACGTCAGTGTTTTTGTTTGCTTTGTGTGATTTGAATAAAAAAATCCAAATCTTTCACAAGAATATGATACACCGGTTACCAGTCCAAAAAAAGAACAAGAAAAACATCCACAGGAATCTGGCAACTACAGTGATGTGAGCCAATTGTCCAACAAGAATGAGAGTTCGTCTGGATTTAAGCAGTTTGAAAGCAGTAAATATAAATTCTTTGTTGTCTAATAAAAAAACAGGCCTTTTCATACACATAGAAGTCTATTACACTACACATACACATAGAAGTCTACTCACTTTTGTAAGATTAAACCTGTTTTACTAATTTTGTGAGAAAATGTATTTTCCAGAGATAATCAAAATCTGCTCAACTCAGGCTGGAAATACAAATAACCTGCACAAAAGATTTATTGACAGTCTGAAAAATCAAATTCAGAATTTGAAGGAAGTTTCTTCAGTGGAGGAGAGTGACATTGTTGTGGTTTTCAGTCCTATTGTTTCTCGAGCTGGAACTAACATGGAAGCAGCATTAAAAATATGCACAGCCATTCCAGGTGATTTAATTATCACATCATTATTTATTACACTGAATTGTCTCATTTTTCAAATACTTTTGGTCAAGGTCATACATTCGAAGATTCAGGCAATTTTTCTGACATTTTTTTCTGTTTATTTGATCAGCCTCTAAACTGAATGTTCTAGTGGTGCTACATCACACATTTGACCCAGAGAAAACTGTACCAGACAGCAGCAGATGTGTCAACAGGACAGATATACTGACAGTGGACTGTCTGTTCTATGAAGACACAGGATTACTACAGTGTCAGAGGAATGATGATGCAATCGACAAAGTTGTGAACTGGTTAATACAGCAGGTATTTAACAAGAATTTAAGTAAGTGTTTTCTAAAATGTGATAAAATAATTTTAAAACAGGTCACGGTTTACACTTTACATTCACATTGTAATTGTTTTCCTTAGGGGCACTCAAGGGGACTCAATATACATGCCTGTAAAAGTAGGTTAAAGTATGATTTAATCTCAGTTAAGTTTTTTAACCTTTTCTGTAAGGAAGCTCTTAGCACAATTTTAACTTTTTTCAACTCTCAATTTTTTAAACAGATGAGTCGTCTGGCAGCCGTTCAGTTAGTTGGCCCTTTAAGTTTGACACAGGTGAGAGATTCCTATTTAATGCTTTAATCTATAAGTCTAGAAAAACGTGCGAGCATATAATTCATAACAGAAACAGCTGTCAGATAGTTTGGTATATAGAAATAAGTTTATACACAAATCATTTATGAGCCTTTGCAACTATGAAGTGTCAATTAACTTATATTTTCAGACTTTTCAAAAATGCCTCCTAGGATTGTGTTAGAAATGTAGAAATATACAAGCAATCTCATTGTAACTGAATGACTCATCAGACAGAAGGCACGTAAAGTTAGTAAGCTTTGTTCGCACACACAGTGATAAATGAGTAGATATCAATAGTGGAAATCAAAGTCTAGGTAAATAGAAGAATAAAGATAATACTGTCCTTGGGAACAGGAGATTGTAGAATCTCTGATCTTTGGAAGGTAATCTGATAAACAGGGGTTATGAGATGATGCTGGTATACTGGACAAACTTAGATGACTAGGGAAAACTACTTATCAACAAGTAGCCAGAAGATGGTTCAGGAAAAGTCCATATACTTGGCGCTTGCACGTTAAAACAAGATCAGAGAATGTGTGAGAGAGTGTGCTGGAATATATAGCGATCATGATGAGGGTAAATGAGTGTCAGGTGATGGTGATCTGAAGTATGGGTATTGGTCACGTGGGGTCGGTGTGGTGACTGAGGCTGTTTGTTCCGTGAAACTCTTTATAAGGACCTCAATTTTCTTTTCTTCACAGCGAAAAGAAACAGGATCTTCAAGTAGAAGTGAGTTAAAACTACTTTCTATTATAAAGTTTGCCATGTATTCGGTAACAAATGACTTATGATTAACCAATAAACTTCAACGTCACATTTAAATATATCAATCAAATAAATCTATGTTTCTTAACGTTAATGTTAAGAATAACTTCTTTCTTAATGTTATTGATTATATAATGTTTTCCTTAAATGCCAAAGTTCAATCCCAATGTTACAAATCAATTTATTTAATAATACCTAAAATTAGAATGTCTAATATTAATTGTTTTTAATTCGTAGCATACACTAGTTCCACCTATGGGTGGCATGTGATTCCTAAGATGACTTAACTGAAAAAAGGCCATAGCTAATATAATAATATACTACTTGTACTACAGAGTTAAATTGTAGAAAAACTTTTGAAAACTTAAAAACAACTAAACACTTTCCACGAGGGGAACAAACTGAGGAATTGAAAACAAACAAAAGCCAAACCCCTTTTCAAAAACGATGGAAAAATGCAGGAACAAGTCTAAAATAAGACCACAATACTAAAAGGAACAGCGAAACAAAAGGGATTTAAATAGGGAACAACTAACAAGGGATAATAACAAAGGGAGGTGACAGCAGGTGATCGAGATAAAACTGATTTCCGGAGACAGGAGGAAAGGGCTGAGCGACATGACATCTTTTCACTTTCACTCCTCTGAGGTAGTTAAATTATACAAATAGTTCTGCAACTGCGCACATGCACTTATTAGGTCTATCCAAACATGTGCATAATGACAACACAAAAGAACACAGTCTAACATAATATTTTTGTACAGTAGTTTATTCATTACTTGTTGTTATACACATAAACCATGAACTATAACTACAGAATATCAAATTTCATCAAACATGCTAGACCTTGACCTTTTTATGCAAAAGCCAGTCTCTTTTTGTAACTGAGGTTGATGGCTTTTCTGACTACAGTGCTTCTCCTCCTTCCTCCTCTGGCCTCCATGCGTTGTCTTCGGTCGATATTAACCAACGATTCGTTTCGACAAATAGAACTTCGAGCCTGAAAAATAAGCTGCGTGCACATATCGGGATGTTTAACATGGTGCTGTAAATTGACTTGTTGCACCAGTACAGTTCCCCAGTGGACTTTTGTGTCTCAAAACTGTAGCAATGTGTACCTGATGATATGAATTTTGTGGCGCTGCAAAGTGTACAGAGTTATATGTTTCCTATTAGACCAGGTTGACCAATTTGGATCCGTGTCTCTTTCAGTGAAAAACATTTTCACACATACACATATACAGTGATGTCATTGTCACAATATTAATATAAATTCTCTTTGTACAGATTAAATGATCACACTAAAGGTGGACACGCACTTGTTGATCCATGCATCATTTTGAAAGATCCTGTGGCAGACACTGACAGCATGAAAGTGATTTATTTGTTGAAATGAATGATCTGACAATATTCATACAAATCTAGTAAAATATAAAATGTTTAAAATATGTGCTTATGTCTTTGATATTTTAAGGAAAGCTTTAGTTTGTAAATCAGTATGGATTATAATGTTGAGCTGTATAATTTTTCTTGATTTTTTTATTTGAGTTGTGATTTTAGGTCTTAATCTAACCTCAATTTACATTGCAACTGTTTTCCTTTTCACTATAATAACATTCATTACAGTTATTACATATTGTTTGCATTAAACACATTTTAAAAACCTGTCTAATTTGACTGTTATATTTGTTTCATTTGTTATTTTACATATTTCATCTTTATTCTACACAGTTTCAAATCTCAGAAAGTACATCCCTCGATGACGCTCAAGATGACATAGTCTGTTGTGATCGGTCTCCCGCTAAGAGTGTGTGTTTGAGATGTCTGCTCATTACCATATCCATGTTCCAGGGGATAGTGTAAATTTTAGAGTTTGTGATGACACTATGTAACAGATGCCACTTATTCTTCTTTAAGCTTTATCGTTACCACAGGGTTCTTTAAGGTTAACATTAATGTAAACAAATTACACTTTACAAGAATCATAAAACATTAAGCAGACACATGGAATTAATCAATAATTGCTTGTATTAATACATCACCTTTAAACCATCCAAAAACCTGTTAGACAAAATACCAAAGCACATGAGTTCACCAATCAAACAAAATTTCTCTAAATCAGTCCAGTTTAACAGTTTGTGAAGGCTCATAAAAGCCAAGATGAGTCGACTAAAAATAAAAGTCCACAAAAAAAGAACAATAATCCCAGCTGGAAAAAGTCAAAGCCCCCAAAAAACAAAAGGTCTCACCCATGTTATCTTCTAAAGGGATTCTGGATTGCATAAGCATTGCCCCAGTAAGCAATTCACATACAATCCCAGAAAGAGAAAACATTATAATCAACTGATAATTGACCCCAAAAACCATCAGGCATTTCCCGGTCCGTGTGCCTATAGTCTAAATTCATGGCAACATTATTGGGAAGAACAGGGCCGTTTTGCAGCACCTTTCTTTGCTGGCTTTTCAGCATGCAACCCCAGTTTGAAAAAAGATCTAAACATTATTTTGTAAGAGTAGAAAAGAGATAAAAGTCAGAACTGATCAGTCAGGTGTTGACGGACGAGATGTGTTTTCAGACGATTCTTAAAGATGGAAACAGAATATGCTGATATTGTAGAAGCGGGCAGATCATTCCATAAATGTGGAACCGATCCAGAGAAGGTATACTGGGGGGAGGTTGGTGGGGGGGACTCTGACACAGCTCTGTGTTTGTTCTGCTGAACACAAAGGAAGATATTTGGAAGAATGTCATTAACCAAACAGATGTCATTACCCATTTACTGCCATAGTAGGGAAGATAATTAGTGGGAGTCAATGGGTGGATGAGATCTGTATGGTTATACACAGTAATGTACACAGAGTTCAGAACAATCTGAGGATAAGTAAATTATGAGAGAATTAATTTTTTGGCCGAATTTTCTCTTTAAGGTATAACCTAACATTACAAAAAATCTCAGTATTTCTGCTGTAAGTAACATTATACTATATTTAATTGTTTAACTATACTAATTTTAACTATTAGTAAAGTATTGTTCAAAATAATAGCAGTACAATGTGACTAACCAGAATAATCAAGGTTTTTAGTATATTTTTTATTGCTACGTGGCAAACAAGTTACCAGTAGGTTCAGTAGATTCTCAGAAAACAAACAAGACCCAGCATTCATGATATGCACGCTCTTAAGGCTGTGCAATTGGGCAATTAGTTGAAAGGGGTGTGTTCAAAAAAATAGCAGTGTCTACCTTTGACTGTACAAACTCAAAACTATTTTGTACAAACATTTTTTTTCTTCTGGGATTTAGCAATCCTGTGAATCACTTAACTAATATTTAGTTGTATGACCACAGTTTTTTAAAACTGCTTGACATCTGTGTGGCATGGAGTCAACCAACTTGTGGCACCTCTCAGCTGTTATTCCACTCCATGATTCTTTAACAACATTCCACAATTCATTCACATTTCTTGGTTTTGCTTCAGAAACAGCATTTTTGATATCACCCCACAAGTTCTCAATTGGATTAAGGTCTGGAGATTGGGCTGGCCACTCCATAACATTAATTTTGTTGGTTTGGAACCAAGACTTTGCCCGTTTACTAGTGTGTTTTGGGTCATTGTCTTGTTGAAACAACCATTTCAAGGGCATGTCCTCTTCAGCATAGGGCAACATGACCTCTTCAAGTATTTTAACATATGCAAACTGATCCATGATCCCTGGTATGTGATAAATAGGCCCAACACCATAGTAGGAGAAACATGCCCATATCATGATGCTTGCACCTCTATGCTTCACTGTCTTCACTGTGTACTGTGGCTTGAATTCAGAGTTTGGGGGTCGTCTCACAAACTGCCTGTGGCCCTTGGACCCAAAAAGAACAATTTTACTCTCATCAGTCCACAAAATGTTCCTCCATTTCTCTTTAGGCCAGTTGATGTGTTCTTTGGCAAATTGTAACCTCTTCTGCACATGCCTTTTTTTTAACAGAGGGACTTTGCGGGGGATTCTTGAAAATAGATTAGCTTCACACAGACGTCTTCTAACTGTCACAGTACTTACAGGTAACTCCAGACTGTCTTTGATCATCCTGGAGGTGATCATTGGCTGAGCCTTTGCCATTCTGGTTATTCTTTTATCCATTTTGATGGTTGTCTTCCGTTTTCTTCCACGTCTCTCTGGTTTTGCTCTCCATTTTAAGGCATTGGAGATCATTTTAGCTGAACAGCCTATCATTTTTTGCACCTCTTTATAGGTTTTCCCATCTCCAATCAACTTTTTAATCAAAGTACGCTGTTCTTCTGAACAATGTCTTGAACGACCCATTTTCCTCAGCTTTCAAATGCATGTTCAACAAGTGTTGGCTTCATCCCTAAATAGGGGCCACCTGATTCACACCTGTTTCTTCACAAAATTGATGACCTCAGTGATTGAATGCCACACTGCTATTTTTTTGAACACACCCCTTTCAACTAATTCAACTAATTGCCCAATTGCACAGCCTTAAGAGCGTGCATATCATGAATGCTGGGTCTCATTTGTTTTCTGAGAATCTACTGAACCTACTGGTAACTTATTTGCCACGTAGCAATTCACGAGTTCACCTACACATATAACAGTGATGTTGATAGGGATAATGATAGAGCTTGGTTATGAAGGTTATGCGTATTTGGCGTGCTGTCCGGGAAGCGGGCTCAGAGCTCGCCAGATCTATCTGAGCCCGAAACACTCTACCTTGGTACGAGTGAGTGCGCCGAGCTCGGAACCGGTCTGAGCCCAGAGCACACCCCCCGGGGTTCCTGCGGGATATTTAGCTTTGGAGAGGAGTAGGGGTGGAGGAGGGATGCTTAATCTTAGGAGATAGAGCAGGTAAGATGGTTTCCCTATTTATTAGCGAGCTTGCTAGGGCTAAATGTGTACAGCTGTGATTGCTGATTATAGACCAGCCGGCTGATTATATGCTCCGGCTCCTCCCGAACTTTGTTAATTAAACATCATTTCACGAGTTCACCTACACATATAACAGTGATGTTGATAGGGATAATGATAGAGCTTGGTTATGAAGGTTATGCGTATTTGGCGTGCTGTCCGGGAAGCGGGCTCAGAGCTCGCCAGATCTATCCGAGCCCGAAACACTCTACCTTGGTACGAGTGAGTGCGCCGAGCTCGGAACCGGTCTGAGCCCAGAGCACACCCCCATAAAGCGAGAAAGTGGGACAGCCGCCGGAGTACGCATACCCCCAAAGCAATGCTGAGCGCTGCGGAGGCGTGGCCTGCGTTCGGGTTGAGACGAGAGGATGTGGGCTCCTTAGGAGATGAGGTTCGTTATGAGACAAGAAGGGGTAGGGGTTCCTCCGAGGATGGTTGAGACTGAGAAGGTGAAAGGTGTCTGCTGCAGTGATGAGAAGTTTGTCCACGAGTGGCTGGTAGTAGTGCGTAGGGAGAGTTCCTAATATGGATTTTTCGGGAACCGTCCAAAATGAACATGTCTTTGTGTGTGTCCCTGTTGTTGAGACTTATACTGGAAACAGGCGACTGAAGGAGGGAGCCGGCTGTAGTGGAGCGCCTGATGGAGGCTCCTGCTGGGGTGATCATGCTGTAATGCTTGCTTCCGTGGAAAGTCGTAGGTGGCAGGAAGCGAAGCACTGGCCTCTGCGGAGGCGATCGCTGCGGCAACGCTGGCTTCGCCGCCTTAGATGGAAGCGCTGGCCTCTGCGGAGGCGATCGCTGCGGCGACGCTGGCTTCTGCGAATTAGATGGAAGCGCTGGCCTCTGCGGAGGCGATCGCTGCGGCGACGCTGGCTTCTGCGCATTAGATGGAAGCGCTGGCCTCTGTGGAGGCGATCGCTGCGGCGACGCTGGCTTCTGCGCATTAGATGGAAGCGCTGGCCTCTGTGGAGGCGATCGCTGCGGCGACGCTGGCTTCTGCGCATTAGATGGAAGCGCTGGCCTCTGTGGAGGCGATCGCTGCGGCGACGCTGGCTTCTGCGCATTAGATGGAAGCGCTGGCCTCTGTGGAGGCGATCGCTGCGGCGACGCTGGCTTCTGCGCATTAGATGGAAGCGCTGGCCTCTGTGGAGGCGATCGCAGCGGCGACGCTGGCTTCTGCGCATTAGATGGAAGCGCTGGCCTCTGTGGAGGCGGTCACTGCGGTGATGCTGGCTTCTGCGCCCTAGGTGGGAGCACTGGCCTTTGCGGAGGCGATCGCTGCTGCGATGCTGGCTTCGGTGCTTGTGGTAGGTGCATGGGCGTCTGAGGAGCCAATCCCTTCTGCAACGCTGGTTTCTGCGCCTTACATGGAACCATGGGCGTCTGTGGAGCCGATCCCTGCTGCAACGCTGGCTTTGGCGCTTGTGACAGAAGTGCTGCGGATGATTCCTAGTTGCAGCACTTGGTTCCATGCCTGAAGTGGAAATGCTGGCCTTGGCTGAGGCTGTTGTGACGCTGACTTCTTTGCTTGGAATGGGAGTGCTGGTCTCTGCCAGGGTAGTCGCTGCTGCGATGTTGGCTCCTGCTGTTAAATCTACTGCTGCAGAGCCTGAGACTTGGGCACTGGCCCCTGAGCCGGTTGAAGCAGTGGTGAGATCTCCTGTTAGAGAGATTTAGGCTGGCATGGAGGATGTTCGCGTATGGATTCTCTAGATGATTTTGGAAATGAGCGTTCGATGGGCTTCCCTGATGATAGAGCGATCTGACCTGATGTAGCTCTTGAAAGCTTCCGATGTCCAGCGCCCTAGTGCTTGGATTTGAGACTGCGAGAGGCCTTTTTGGGCTGCTGTGGTTGCTGCGCCTATGCGGAAGGAGTGGCCGGAAAAGTGGTCTGCGGGGATACCGGATAGGAGCAGGACAGCTTTTAGGTGCTTTTGGAACCAGAAGCGTGTAGCTGGGCGGTTAGACTCGTTGACGAATAGAGGATCCGTTGTGGTTTTGGTCTGGGATTTCCTGAAGTGGAGGTAGGCTAAGAGGGTCTGGTAAGGTTGAATTGGTGAGTGGAGATTGAATATATAGATGAAATGTCCTCTCCTGGTTTGGTCCGTCTTGCTCTGTTTAATGGAGAATGATATCCTCTCTGAATCGACTACTGACAGGTCGGATACCGTTGGATGGGTTAGGGGGTTGAAAGTGGATGTTGTGGAAATTTCTGAACATCTTAGAAATCCGAAGAATGCTAGGATAAACATGGTGTCGAGTGTGCGATCGACGTTTGGAGTGGTATCCTTTACGGAGGGTGCAAATGCATCTGGTCAGTATATCCAGGGTTATGGGTTGCCTTGCATCCTGGCGAGCAGGCTGGGTAAGTTGAATGCCTTTGATAAGCATAGATGTTTGGGAGCTGGCTATGGGTGCAGATGGTGAATTGAATACGAGTTTGTGGAAGAACTGGACTCCACTCATGTAGCCTTTAATTGCGCTGGCCTGGAGGTTTTTGAAGAGTTTAGGAAGGAGATGAAGGAGGTGATGGTGAGGACAGAAAATCGGGAAAGGGAATGTTGAACGCCAGGTGAAAAGACTTGAAGCTTTTCCATGCAGTGAGATAAGATTGGAGGGTCCTGAGGGAGACGGCTTGGATGATGGAGTTTAGAGAAGCATCGAGGAGAGTTTTTAGGGGGTGGTTAACCGGAATATCAGCTCTGAATAGGGAGGTACCGGTGTTGGCAAAGGGTCTGCTTCGGGTGCCAGCCGCCTGAACTTCTGCCAAGATCTGATGTTGTCTGGGACTGGGGGCGGTTCCAACGCTGGTGCGTTGATTGGCACTGGCATTGCTGTCGCCGTGGCCAATGTGAAGCTTGATCTCCTCTGTGGGAGAGAGAAAAGGGAGGGGATTGCAGCCGCCTGAGCGGCTAGCGGAGCAATGCTCGCGCTAGCGGCGGCTTCTAAGGGGGCGGTGATATGGCTGAGGACCGGCACCTGCATCGCTAGCTGAGGCAGCCTCGCGCTAGTGGTCGATGGAGGAGCCGTGGGTCAAGAGCCAGGGGCAGGGAATGGGTGGGAAAGCACCGGAGCTCCGGGTGCTTGTGAGCTTATGTCTCCTGGGTAACTAGCATTGCCGGCTGCTGGCGGGGCATTATTGGGAGACTTGTGCTGGAATGCGGAGTGAAGGACGTCCCGCCTAGGGGTTCCATAGCATCCGGGGAATCTGTGGTGCTACCCACGCTTGCCGATGGCCTGCTACTGCAACCTGACGATCGTGGCTCTTTCTTGTGAGGGAATGTCGACATGTGCGGCCGGAATCTGATGCAGAAGTCTGTGGACTTGTTTGCTTCTGACCAGGGACTCCCCGAGAGCCCATATGGCTGGCAGGCATGTGATGATGTTGAGTTACGCATGGCGAGGTTTGTGAACGTATAATGCCTCTGAAACCTCTGCTTGCAGATGGAGTTAATCCGGAGTGTGCAAGATGCTTAGCTGTGGAGGGTGAGCGTTTTACGGACACCCCAATAAATTGCTGTTTTAACTTCAAATTGCTGTGCACACTGTATGGGTTGAACACAATTAATTATTTCGGAGTCAACATAGCAGCTGGGGTTTTATTCCAAGATGCGGTTGTGTTCATGTAGAGAGACGAGGGAGATCTTACGGTGAAGCAACTAGTAAATATGCTTAGGCGTGCTGCTGTCTGTCTAACTTAAAGTAACAGCGGCAAGCATTGACCTTGTTCGAGCATCTACGATTTAAAACGTGATAACTGTATGGACGCATAAACAGACTGCTGGTGTACAGTTAACGAGGTTTAGTACACATTACAAAGCCTTGTTGTCTGCCCAACAGATACAGAAAATAAGTCATTAAGAACATATTTATTTTGTATTTGGCTGTATTGCTTTAAAACAAAGCTCTATACAACCACTGAGAGAGTATGAAGCGGAACTAAAGTGCATGGCTAGTCCGATATTACGCGGTGACGTCACTGATGTGCAATTTAGCACTTGACGTCATCTGGCGACATTTAGCTATTTTTCGGGCAGGCTTAGTTACTATCAAATGAAAGGAATTGGCAACACTGGTTCACTGGACAGCACGGGCACAGAGTTCATACATAAAACATTGTCCCTGTAAAACAAACAACCAAGTGAGTGTGCTCGTGCCGGCCAGCGATATACCATTCTCGAGCGCAGCAGAGGCAACGGCATAACGGTGGATGAAACTAAATGTATTTTCGAGTAAAAAGATTGTACTCACCCAGCTTCTTGCGTTTCGGCTGTTCAAAACCAAGTAAACTCAGTTTATAAATACATTGTGATTTATCACAATTTAATTTGGGGTTAATCCGAGTGACTGCATGGAACAAGAATTAATTATTTCCCCAAAGTTGATTGTTTCTCTTCGCAGAAAAAAAAAAAAAAAAAAATGTACGCCCGTTGAAACGACATCGTATTGGCGTATCCTATTGATCGGTTCAAAATGCGGCGACCATGCGAGCCTTAATAGCAAATGCTTAGTGGTAGCCAACAGCCTGCGTCTGAAACACTGTCGTCCCTTTAGCAGTGAGCTCTCGCTAGCAGCACTGGCGTTTACAACGAGCCGGCGTTTATCATCGAGCTGGCGTTGTGTTGCGAGCTAGCATGCCGGCAGCACTTGCATAAGGGAACGAAAGAGGTGACGAGCGCTACTTATTCCAGCGGGAATACGTTATCACGTCCCGAAGCTGCGGGGAAGAAGTATTTGAAATGTTACTTTACGGATCGGGCCTGTCGCGTGGCTGGTCGGCGTTTAAAGATCCGTAAGGTCCCTTGAATACATGACGTCCTTCCTGTCGTGATGAACCCATTAAGAGTTTGGTTTTCATTGTAAATGTTTGTCGAAAAGCGGAAATAAATGTATAATGTAAACAAGCTGCTGTTTTGCGTGTGCGTCGATGGGCATTGCAGTTGCGAGACATGATTATTAGCCTACTCATAGAGAATCCTCGGACATGGCTTCGAAAGAAGCGTATCGATGCTTAATCTTAGGAGATCGAGCAGGTAAGATGGTTTCCCTATTTATTAGCGAGCTTGCTAGGGCTAAATGTGTACAGCTGTGATTGCTGATTATAGACCAGCCGGCTGATTATATGCTCCGGCTCCTCCCGAACTTTGTTAATTAAACATCATTTATGTTCACGTGTGAGTTTTTATTCATCTGTTGTTTATGTTCACGTGTGAGTTTATTCATCTGTTGTTTATGTTCACGTGTGAGTTTTTATTCATCTGTTGTTTATGTTCACGTGTGAGTTTTTATTCATCTATTGTTTATGTTCACGTGTGAGTTTATTCATCTGTTGTTTATGTTCACGTGTGAGTTTTTATTCATCTGTTGTTTATGTTCACGTGTGAGTTTATTCATCTGTTGTTTATGTTCACGTGTGAGTTTTTATTCATCTGTTGTTTATGTTCACGTGTGAGTTTTTATTCATCTAATGTTTATGTTCACGTGTGAGTTTTTATTCATCTAATGTTTATGTTCACGTGTGAGTTTTTATTCATCTAATGTTTATGTTCACGTGTGAGTTTTTATTCATCTAATGTTTATGTTCACGTGTGAGTTTTTATTCATCTAATGTTTATGTTCACGTGTGAGTTTTTATTCATCTAATGTTTATGTTCACGTGTGAGTTTTTATTCATCTAATGTTTATGTTCACGTGTGAGTTTTTATTCATCTAATGTTTATGTTCACGTGTGAGTTTTTATTCATCTAATGTTTATGTTCACGTGTGAGTTTTTATTCATCTAATGTTTATGTTCACGTGTGAGTTTTTATTCATCTAATGTTTATGTTCACGTGTGAGTTTATTCATCTGTTGTTTATGTTCACGTGTGAGTTTTTATTCATCTGTTGTTTATGTTCACGTGTGAGTTTATTCATCTGTTGTTTATGTTCACGTGTGAGTTTTTATTCATCTGTTGTTTATGTTCACGTGTGAGTTTTTATTCATCTGTTGTTTATGTTCACATGTGAGTTTTTATTCATCTGTTGTTTATGTTCACGTGTGAGTTTTTATTCATCTGTTGTTTATGTTCACGTGTGAGTTTATTCATCTGTTGTTTATGTTCACGTGTGAGTTTTTATTCATCTAATGTTTATGTTCACGTGTGAGTTTTTATTCATCTAATGTTTATGTTCACGTGTGAGTTTTTATTCATCTGTTGTTTATGTTCACGTGTGAGTTTTTATTCATCTAATGTTTATGTTCACGTGTGAGTTTTTATTCATCTAATGTTTATGTTCACGTGTGAGTTTTTATTCATCTAATGTTTATGTTCACGTGTGAGTTTTTATTCATCTGTTGTTTATGTTCACGTGTGAGTTTATATTCATCTGTTGTTTATGTTCACGTGTGAGTTTATTCATCTGTTGTTTATGTTCACGTGTGAGTTTATTCATCTGTTGTTTATGTTCACGTGTGAGTTTATTCATCTGTTGTTTATGTTCACGTGTGAGTTTATTCATCTGTTGTTTATGTTCACGTGTGAGTTTTTATTCATCTAATGTTTATGTTCACGTGTGAGTTTTTATTCATCTAATGTTTATGTTCACGTGTGAGTTTTTATTCATCTAATGTTTATGTTCACGTGTGAGTTTTTATTCATCTGTTGTTTATGTTCACGTGTGAGTTTATTCATCTGTTGTTTATGTTCACGTGTGAGTTTATTCATCTGTTGTTTATGTTCACGTGTGAGTTTTTATTCATCTGTTGTTTATGTTCACGTGTGAGTTTTTATTCATCTGTTGTTTATGTTCACGTGTGAGTTTTTATTCATCTGTTGTTTATGTTCACGTGTGAGTTTATTCATCTGTTGTTTATGTTCACGTGTGAGTTTATTCATCTGTTGTTTATGTTCACGTGTGAGTTTATTCATCTGTTGTTTATGTTCACGTGTGAGTTTTTATTCATCTGTTGTTTATGTTCACGTGTGAGTTTTTATTCATCTGTTGTTTATGTTCACGTGTGAGTTTTTATTCATCTGTTGTTTATGTTCACGTGTGAGTTTTTATTCATCTGTTGTTTATGTTCACGTGTGTGTTTTTATTCATCTGTTGTTTATGTTCACGTGTGAGTTTTTATTCATCTGTTGTTTATGTTCACGTGTGAGTTTTTATTCATCTGTTGTTTATGTTCACGTGTGAGTTTTTATTCATCTGTTGTTTATGTTCACGTGTGAGTTTTTATTCATCTGTTGTTTATGTTCACGTGTGAGTTTATTCATCTGTTGTTTATGTTCACGTGTGAGTTTATTCATCTGTTGTTTATGTTCACGTGTGAGTTTTTATTCATCTGTTGTTTATGTTCACGTGTGAGTTTTTATTCATCTGTTGTTTATGTTCACGTGTGAGTTTTTATTCATCTAATGTTTATGTTCACGTGTGAGTTTTTATTCATCTGTTGTTTATGTTCACGTGTGAGTTTTTATTCATCTGTTGTTTATGTTCACGTGTGAGTTTTTATTCATCTGTTGTTTATGTTCACGTGTGAGTTTTTATTCATCTGTTGTTTATGTTCACGTGTGAGTTTTTATTCATCTGTTGTTTATGTTCACGTGTGAGTTTTTATTCATCTGTTGTTTATGTTCACGTGTGAGTTTTTATTCATCTAATGTTTATGTTCACGTGTGAGTTTTTATTCATCTAATGTTTATGTTCACGTGTGAGTTTTTATTCATCTAATGTTTATGTTCACGTGTGAGTTTTTATTCATCTGTTGTTTATGTTCACGTGTGAGTTTATTCATCTGTTGTTTATGTTCACGTGTGAGTTTTTATTCATCTGTTGTTTATGTTCACGTGTGAGTTTTTATTCATCTGTTGTTTATGTTCACGTGTGAGTTTTTATTCATCTAATGTTTATGTTCACGTGTGAGTTTTTATTCATCTAATGTTTATGTTCACGTGTGAGTTTTTATTCATCTGTTGTTTATGTTCACGTGTGAGTTTTTATTCATCTAATGTTTATGTTCACGTGTGAGTTTTTATTCATCTAATGTTTATGTTCACGTGTGAGTTTTTATTCATCTGTTGTTTATGTTCACGTGTGAGTTTTTATTCATCTAATGTTTATGTTCACGTGTGAGTTTTTATTCATCTAATGTTTATGTTCACGTGTGAGTTTTTATTCATCTGTTGTTTATGTTCACGTGTGAGTTTATATTCATCTGTTGTTTATGTTCACGTGTGAGTTTATTCATCTGTTGTTTATGTTCACGTGTGAGTTTATTCATCTGTTGTTTATGTTCACGTGTGAGTTTTTATTCATCTGTTGTTTATGTTCACGTGTGAGTTTTTATTCATCTGTTGTTTATGTTCACGTGTGAGTTTTTATTCATCTAATGTTTATGTTCACGTGTGAGTTTTTATTCATCTAATGTTTATGTTCACGTGTGAGTTTTTATTCATCTAATGTTTATGTTCACGTGTGAGTTTTTATTCATCTGTTGTTTATGTTCACGTGTGAGTTTATTCATCTGTTGTTTATGTTCACGTGTGAGTTTATTCATCTGTTGTTTATGTTCACGTGTGAGTTTTTATTCATCTGTTGTTTATGTTCACGTGTGAGTTTTTATTCATCTGTTGTTTATGTTCACGTGTGAGTTTTTATTCATCTGTTGTTTATGTTCACGTGTGAGTTTTTATTCATCTGTTGTTTATGTTCACGTGTGAGTTTTTATTCATCTGTTGTTTATGTTCACGTGTGAGTTTTTATTCATCTGTTGTTTATGTTCACGTGTGAGTTTTTATTCATCTGTTGTTTATGTTCACGTGTGAGTTTTTATTCATCTAATGTTTATGTTCACGTGTGAGTTTTTATTCATCTAATGTTTATGTTCACGTGTGAGTTTTTATTCATCTGTTGTTTATGTTCACATGTGAGTTTATTCATCTGTTGTTTATGTTCACGTGTGAGTTTTTATTCATCTGTTGTTTATGTTCACGTGTGAGTTTTTATTCATCTAATGTTTATGTTCACGTGTGAGTTTTTATTCATCTAATGTTTATGTTCACGTGTGAGTTTTTATTCATCTGTTGTTTATGTTCACGTGTGAGTTTATTCATCTGTTGTTTATGTTCACGTGTGAGTTTATTCATCTGTTGTTTATGTTCACGTGTGAGTTTTTATTCATCTGTTGGTTATGTTCACGTGTGAGTTTATTCATCTGTTGTTTATGTTCACGTGTGAGTTTTTATTCATCTGTTGTTTATGTTCACGTGTGAGTTTTTATTCATCTGTTGTTTATGTTCACGTGTGTGTTTTTATTCATCTGTTGTTTATGTTCACGTGTGAGTTTATTCATCTGTTGTTTATGTTCACGTGTGTGTTTTTATTCATCTGTTGTTTATGTTCACGTGTGAGTTTTTATTCATCTGTTGTTTATGTTCACGTGTGAGTTTTTATTCATCTGTTGTTTATGTTCACGTGTGAGTTTTTATTCATCTGTTGTTTATGTTCACGTGTGAGTTTATTCATCTGTTGTTTATGTTCACGTGTGAGTTTTTATTCATCTGTTGTTTATGTTCACGTGTGAGTTTTTATTCATCTGTTGTTTATGTTCACGTGTGAGTTTATTCATCTGTTGTTTATGTTCACGTGTGAGTTTTTATTCATCTGTTGTTTATGTTCACGTGTGAGTTTTTATTCATCTGTTGTTTATGTTCACGTGTGTGTTTTTATTCATCTGTTGTTTATGTTCACGTGTGAGTTTTTATTCATCTGTTGTTTATGTTCACGTGTGAGTTTTTATTCATCTGTTGTTTATGTTCACGTGTGAGTTTTTATTCATCTGTTGTTTATGTTCACGTGTGAGTTTTTATTCATCTGTTGTTTATGTTCACGTGTGAGTTTATTCATCTGTTGTTTATGTTCACGTGTGAGTTTATTCATCTGTTGTTTATGTTCACGTGTGAGTTTTTATTCATCTGTTGTTTATGTTCACGTGTGAGTTTTTATTCATCTGTTGTTTATGTTCACGTGTGAGTTTTTATTCATCTAATGTTTATGTTCACGTGTGAGTTTTTATTCATCTGTTGTTTATGTTCACGTGTGAGTTTTTATTCATCTGTTGTTTATGTTCACGTGTGAGTTTTTATTCATCTGTTGTTTATGTTCACGTGTGAGTTTTTATTCATCTGTTGTTTATGTTCACGTGTGAGTTTTTATTCATCTGTTGTTTATGTTCACGTGTGAGTTTTTATTCATCTGTTGTTTATGTTCACGTGTGAGTTTTTATTCATCTAATGTTTATGTTCACGTGTGAGTTTTTATTCATCTAATGTTTATGTTCACGTGTGAGTTTTTATTCATCTAATGTTTATGTTCACGTGTGAGTTTTTATTCATCTGTTGTTTATGTTCACGTGTGAGTTTATTCATCTGTTGTTTATGTTCACGTGTGAGTTTTTATTCATCTGTTGTTTATGTTCACGTGTGAGTTTTTATTCATCTGTTGTTTATGTTCACGTGTGAGTTTTTATTCATCTAATGTTTATGTTCACGTGTGAGTTTTTATTCATCTAATGTTTATGTTCACGTGTGAGTTTTTATTCATCTGTTGTTTATGTTCACGTGTGAGTTTTTATTCATCTAATGTTTATGTTCACGTGTGAGTTTTTATTCATCTAATGTTTATGTTCACGTGTGAGTTTTTATTCATCTGTTGTTTATGTTCACGTGTGAGTTTTTATTCATCTAATGTTTATGTTCACGTGTGAGTTTTTATTCATCTAATGTTTATGTTCACGTGTGAGTTTTTATTCATCTGTTGTTTATGTTCACGTGTGAGTTTATATTCATCTGTTGTTTATGTTCACGTGTGAGTTTATTCATCTGTTGTTTATGTTCACGTGTGAGTTTATTCATCTGTTGTTTATGTTCACGTGTGAGTTTTTATTCATCTGTTGTTTATGTTCACGTGTGAGTTTTTATTCATCTGTTGTTTATGTTCACGTGTGAGTTTTTATTCATCTAATGTTTATGTTCACGTGTGAGTTTTTATTCATCTAATGTTTATGTTCACGTGTGAGTTTTTATTCATCTAATGTTTATGTTCACGTGTGAGTTTTTATTCATCTGTTGTTTATGTTCACGTGTGAGTTTATTCATCTGTTGTTTATGTTCACGTGTGAGTTTATTCATCTGTTGTTTATGTTCACGTGTGAGTTTTTATTCATCTGTTGTTTATGTTCACGTGTGAGTTTTTATTCATCTGTTGTTTATGTTCACGTGTGAGTTTTTATTCATCTGTTGTTTATGTTCACGTGTGAGTTTTTATTCATCTGTTGTTTATGTTCACGTGTGAGTTTTTATTCATCTGTTGTTTATGTTCACGTGTGAGTTTTTATTCATCTGTTGTTTATGTTCACGTGTGAGTTTTTATTCATCTGTTGTTTATGTTCACGTGTGAGTTTTTATTCATCTAATGTTTATGTTCACGTGTGAGTTTTTATTCATCTAATGTTTATGTTCACGTGTGAGTTTTTATTCATCTGTTGTTTATGTTCACATGTGAGTTTATTCATCTGTTGTTTATGTTCACGTGTGAGTTTTTATTCATCTGTTGTTTATGTTCACGTGTGAGTTTTTATTCATCTAATGTTTATGTTCACGTGTGAGTTTTTATTCATCTAATGTTTATGTTCACGTGTGAGTTTTTATTCATCTGTTGTTTATGTTCACGTGTGAGTTTATTCATCTGTTGTTTATGTTCACGTGTGAGTTTATTCATCTGTTGTTTATGTTCACGTGTGAGTTTTTATTCATCTGTTGGTTATGTTCACGTGTGAGTTTATTCATCTGTTGTTTATGTTCACGTGTGAGTTTTTATTCATCTGTTGTTTATGTTCACGTGTGAGTTTTTATTCATCTGTTGTTTATGTTCACGTGTGTGTTTTTATTCATCTGTTGTTTATGTTCACGTGTGAGTTTATTCATCTGTTGTTTATGTTCACGTGTGTGTTTTTATTCATCTGTTGTTTATGTTCACGTGTGAGTTTTTATTCATCTGTTGTTTATGTTCACGTGTGAGTTTTTATTCATCTGTTGTTTATGTTCACGTGTGAGTTTTTATTCATCTGTTGTTTATGTTCACGTGTGAGTTTATTCATCTGTTGTTTATGTTCACGTGTGAGTTTTTATTCATCTGTTGTTTATGTTCACGTGTGAGTTTTTATTCATCTGTTGTTTATGTTCACGTGTGAGTTTATTCATCTGTTGTTTATGTTCACGTGTGAGTTTTTATTCATCTGTTGTTTATGTTCACGTGTGAGTTTTTATTCATCTGTTGTTTATGTTCACGTGTGAGTTTTTATTCATCTGTTGTTTATGTTCACGTGTGAGTTTATTCATCTGTTGTTTATGTTCACGTGTGAGTTTTTATTCATCTGTTGTTTATGTTCACGTGTGAGTTTATTCATCTGTTGTTTATGTTCACGTGTGAGTTTTTATTCATCTGTTGTTTATGTTCACGTGTGAGTTTTTATTCATCTGTTGTTTATGTTCACGTGTGAGTTTTTATTCATCTGTTGTTTATGTTCACGTGTGAGTTTTTATTCATCTGTTGTTTATGTTCACGTGTGAGTTTTTATTCATCTGTTGTTTATGTTCACGTGTGAGTTTTTATTCATCTGTTGTTTATGTTCACGTGTGAGTTTTTATTCATCTGTTGTTTATGTTCACGTGTGAGTTTTTATTCATCTGTTGTTTATGTTCACGTGTGAGTTTTTATTCATCTGTTGTTTATGTTCACGTGTGAGTTTATTCATCTGTTGTTTATGTTCACGTGTGAGTTTTTATTCATCTGTTGTTTATGTTCACGTGTGAGTTTATTCATCTGTTGTTTATGTTCACGTGTGAGTTTTTATTCATCTGTTGTTTATTGTTTATGTTCACGTGTGAGTTTTTATTCATCTGTTGTTTATGTTCACGTGTGAGTTTATTCATCTGTTGTTTATGTTCACGTGTGTGTTTTTATTCATCTGTTGTTTATGTTCACGTGTGAGTTTTTATTCATCTGTTGTTTATGTTCACGTGTGAGTTTTTATTCATCTGTTGTTTATGTTCACGTGTGAGTTTATTCATCTGTTGTTTATGTTCACGTGTGAGTTTTTATTCATCTGTTGTTTATGTTCACGTGTGAGTTTATTCATCTGTTGTTTATGTTCACGTGTGAGTTTATTCATCTGTTGTTTATGTTCACGTGTGAGTTTATTCATCTGTTGTTTATGTTCACGTGTGAGGTTTTTATTCATCTGTTGTTTATGTTCACGTGTGAGTTTTTATTCATCTGTTGTTTATGTTCACGTGTGAGTTTTTATTTATCTGTTGTTTATGTTCACGTGTGAGTTTATTCATCTGTTGTTTATGTTCACGTGTGAGTTTTTATTCATCTGTTGTTTATGTTCACGTGTGAGTTTTTATTCATCTGTTGTTTATGTTCACGTGTGAGTTTATTCATCTGTTGTTTATGTTCACGTGTGAGTTTTTATTCATCTGTTGTTTATGTTCACGTTTGAGTTTTTATTCATATGTTGTTTATGTTCACGTGTGAGTTTTTATTCATCTGTTGTTTATGTTCACGTGTGAGTTTTTATTCATCTGTTGTTTATGTTCACGTGTGAGTTTTTATTCATCTGTTGTTTATGTTCACGTGTGAGTTTATTCATCTGTTGTTTATGTTCACGTGTGAGTTTTTATTCATCTGTTGTTTATGTTCACGTGTGAGTTTATTCATCTGTTGTTTATGTTCACGTGTGAGTTTATTCATCTGTTGTTTATGTTCACGTGTGAGTTTATTCATCTGTTGTTTATGTTCACGTGTGAGTTTATTCATCTGTTGTTTATGTTCACGTGTGAGTTTATTCATCTGTTGTTTATGTTCACGTGTGAGTTTTTATTTATCTGTTGTTTATGTTCACGTGTGAGTTTATTCATCTGTTGTTTATGTTCACGTGTGAGTTTTTATTCATCTGTTGTTTATGTTCACGTGTGAGTTTTTATTCATCTGTTGTTTATGTTCACGTGTGAGTTTATTCATCTGTTGTTTATGTTCACGTGTGAGTTTATTCATCTGTTGTTTATGTTCACGTGTGAGTTTATTCATCTGTTGTTTATGTTCACGTGTGAGTTTATTCATCTGTTGTTTATGTTCACGTGTGAGTTTATTCATCTGTTGTTTATGTTCACGTGTGAGTTTTTATTTATCTGTTGTTTATGTTCACGTGTGAGTTTATTCATCTGTTGTTTATGTTCACGTGTGAGTTTTTATTCATCTGTTGTTTATGTTCACGTGTGAGTTTTTATTCATCTGTTGTTTATGTTCACGTGTGAGTTTATTCATCTGTTGTTTATGTTCACGTGTGAGTTTTTATTCATCTGTTGTTTATGTTCACGTTTGAGTTTTTATTCATCTGTTGTTTATGTTCACGTGTGAGTTTTTATTCATCTGTTGTTTATGTTCACGTGTGAGTTTTTATTCATCTGTTGTTTATGTTCACGTGTGAGTTTTTATTCATCTGTTGTTTATGTTCACGTGTGAGTTTATTCATCTGTTGTTTATGTTCACGTGTGAGTTTTTATTCATCTGTTGTTTATGTTCACGTGTGAGTTTATTCATCTGTTGTTTATGTTCACGTGTGAGTTTATTCATCTGTTGTTTATGTTCACGTGTGAGTTTATTCATCTGTTGTTTATGTTCACGTGTGAGTTTTTATTCATCTGTTGTTTATGTTCACGTGTGAGTTTTTATTTATCTGTTGTTTATGTTCACGTGTGAGTTTTTATTCATCTGTTGTTTATGTTCACGTGTGAGTTTTTATTCATCTGTTGTTTATGTTCACGTGTGAGTTTTTATTCATCTGTTGTTTATGTTCACGTGTGAGTTTATTCATCTGTTGTTTATGTTCACGTGTGAGTTTTTATTCATCTGTTGTTTATGTTCACGTGTGAGTTTATTCATCTGTTGTTTATGTTCACGTGTGAGTTTATTCATCTGTTGTTTATGTTCACGTGTGAGTTTATTCATCTGTTGTTTATGTTCACGTGTGAGTTTATTCATCTGTTGTTTATGTTCACGTGTGAGTTTATTCATCTGTTGTTTATGTTCACGTGTGAGTTTTTATTTATCTGTTGTTTATGTTCACGTGTGAGTTTATTCATCTGTTGTTTATGTTCACGTGTGAGTTTTTATTCATCTGTTGTTTATGTTCACGTGTGAGTTTTTATTCATCTGTTGTTTATGTTCACGTGTGAGTTTATTCATCTGTTGTTTATGTTCACGTGTGAGTTTTTATTCATCTGTTGTTTATGTTCACGTGTGAGTTTTTATTCATCTGTTGTTTATGTTCACGTGTGAGTTTTTATTCATCTGTTGTTTATGTTCACGTGTGAGTTTTTATTCATCTGTTGTTTATGTTCACGTGTGAGTTTTTATTCATCTGTTGTTTATGTTATTGTTCCAGATTTGATCATTAATTCGCCAAACAATCGAATCACAAACTACGTCGTAGAAGTGAAACTAAAGTCCGTGTGACTTTAAGCTTGAATCTTAGTGCATTTCTGTTGAAATATGATTTATTTTTAATTATTTTAATTGTCATTTTCACATTATTCACTCATTATTGTTTAATAAGTCATCGAGTTTCTGACGTTGCGTGTCGTTTTGTTATATTCGGGGACACACAACATCAGTGCAGTCCTGTCATGATTTACTATTAGTTAATGTGAACACCGCACATACACGACATATATGTGTGTCCATACATTATATAATGAGGTGTCGCTTATATATTTACAAGTTTTATTTGTTTCTTTTCTAGAGAGATTTCGTGTTAGTTTTACTGTAAAATAAATAATGTAACATATAGACTGTTGTAAACACTGGTCCAAGGCACTTCCGGTATAATTATTTTTTAAGTTTTTAATTAGACATGAACAATTAATCTTAGTGTTATGGTTAAATCCATATCATATTTAACATGATGTTTTGTTTGAATAATGATGTTTTTTACATATATATTTTCAGTATAGTAGTATAGGTTTTATGTTTACGGATTACTGTACTATATATTCATAATTTTATTTACTCTAAAAATCTAAAATAATTGGTGTTGGGACACAGTTACCCTGTAAAAGAAATGTTGATTATACTCAAGATCATGTGCTCAACTCATTGCTTGATTCAGTGTAATTCGGGCAATATACAGTATTTATCTTTATATTTATGCAGGGGCCACTTAAACAACTTTAAATCAAATGATTTATTTTAAAACTGATGTTCATTTTGTGTTCACTTTAGAGATAATCTGCTACCACAACTTTTTTTACAATTGACCTATTGGTAAGTCCCGCCCCCCTTAGATACTGTTGCTAACTCGGACCGGAGTTCCTAATGTCTTTCAATGGTAGTTGTGAGTGTATAAACATTGTCCGTAGTTCTTTTTGATATATTTTGGCCACAGATAAATAAATGACAGAGTTTTACATTCAACACGTTGACTTAATAAAAAAAACACTTTGAATGTGAATCTAAGTCCAAAAATCATTTTATTTAGATCTGTTAAAAAATACAGAAAGTTAATTTGTAAGGGTAAATCACACAGTTTGTGTAGTTTATTGTTTATAAAGATACCTCTTCCACCTGACATCCGTAAGTTCTTTCATGAATGAGAACATAAAATCCACACTAGGACTCCTAGCACAAGCTGGTCATTAAATAAATGGGTGTACCCCCCTTCGTTGAGTTTAACTATATTAATAAATATTGACACCTGCTGTATCATCTAAAGCAGTGGTTCTCAACCTTTTTGGGGTACTCCGAGATAGCACACATACAACTGTCTTATGTCTATTTGATGTCAGCACTTGCATCTGCAAGACATCTACAATACATAGTTTGCTCATCTTCAATACGTCTTGTAGATGTCCGCTGTCAGACATCAAATAGACATCTAGAAGAAGCTTTAAAAAGCTTTACTGGTGTGCATTTTGAGATTAAACAAGGGCACGTATATAATTTAAAAAGAATTCACTACAAGCCATTTTCAGTTTTGACAACTCTAACATTTACTTCAATCGTAAACCCTGTCTGAGAGTAGAGGTCAACCGATATTGGATTTTGCCGATAATGATAACCAAGGTGGTCAGTATCTACCTATGCAGATGAATAACCAATAGTTTGTAATGGTTTATTTCAAATAAAAAAACACAAAGTAAATTAGCAATGAAGTGTATTACATCAAAGAACACGTTGCTTGAACCACTAAACTATATTTTTGATTTATTTGAACTGTATGATTTAAACAAAACTTTAAGTAGGTAGTTTCTAAAATGTAAATAATTTAAAACATTCTTGGCAGCAGACTAGCAGAATGAAGGATCCATTGTAATAGTTTACAATATATACTGTCCTGTTCACATGCGTGTTTGTTTACATTAAAACAAACGTCATTAACATTAGTCGTTGATGCTGTCTCTGTCATCTGTTTTTATTTCGGAGGCAGATTTTGTGCACGCACACACATGCACACATGCGCACACACACACACACACACACACACACAAAAAACTGACAAATGCCTATCCATAGTTACAATAATACCATTTAAACATCTCTGCTTGTATTTTTGTCACCATGTTATAACTTTTTAAGCTAACGTTAATAGGCTGCTAATGTTAGCACGCTCTCAGCCCTGTCGGCAAAAATACTTCTTTTCCCCAGTGAATGCAGCATATAGTCAATTACTTATTACGTCTTAACATCATGTTTACTGCAACTGGCTCTACCTTGTCATTGTGAAACTTATTTTCACAATTTGTGACCAAGTGACCGCTCTTCTGATGATGTGCTCAAATCTGAGAGACAGACTGGAGCATCTCTAAATACAAGAGATGGAAAATACCCCTGATAGACGTGAAGTTTTTATTCATCATCTCTTTTCAGTGTGTTGAATTGTAGAAATACAAATGGTTTCAATGTACATTATTCTCACTTACATGTTTGTTTCTCAAATTAAATGCACAGAGATTATTTCCAGTCCTGAACCCAAGACCAGAGATCAGTTCCTTCAGTGTAAGTTACTATAACTGCATGAATACATTCATTTTATCTCCTATAGATCATAAAACAGACTGAATTCTACTGACTTTATGGACAAATGCTTGTTGTTGACTCTTTACACTAAATGTTAAATGCTCCATCATTTGTTAGTTGCTTTGGATAGAAGCTTCTGCTAAAAGATAAATGTCTCTGAGCTTTCCTGTAGCCCAGTGGTTAGATCATGGTGCTGCGAAGGTCGTGGGTTATATCCCAGGGATTACACATACTTCAAAACAATTGTTTAGTATAATGCAATGTAAGTCACTTTGGATAAAAGTGTTGGCCAAATCCATAAATGTAAATGAATCCTGAAACTTCTAAACGGTCAATAGCAGCATGTGTAAGAATCAATTCTAACCTAAATTTGATTAATTTTTTCAACAAAATACAACAAACGTTTGTAGACTTTAGTCTTAGTGTTAGTAGACCTCCTGGACATAAACATGTTTGGTGTAAGCCCACCGTTGGACTACATTGAACTTCATCCAGACCTGTGATAAAATGTACACCTCATGCACAATCTAAAACTACGACACGCTCTGCTTAGACGACACACAATTCTACCGAATTAACATTCTACCGAGTGATTTTCTTACTGCATCCAATGCTTTGAAATTATATAAGTGAATCAGTAATGATTATTTACTACAATATCGGTTCCCTGTGTGTTTTATGTTCCACAGACTCTCTTCAGCTGACACTGGATCCAAACACACTGTATAAACACCTCCGTCTGTCTGAGAGGAACCGAGTGATCCAATTCTCTCGCACAGACCAGCGGTGCCCTGATCATCCAGACAGATTCGACTGTTGTCAGGTGTTGTGTAAGGAAAGTGTGTCTGAACGCTCTTACTGGGAGATCAAGTGGACTGGTGGTGTAGATATATCAGTGGCATATAAGAGCATCGGGAGGAAGGAATTGGGCCATGTGTGTCATTTTGGACGTAATGATAAATCCTGGAGATTGTACTGCTCTGAATCCAGATTCTCTTTCAGTCATAATGACAAATGGATTAATCTCCCTGTAGTGTCCAGCTCTGATAGAATCGGAGTGTATGTGGATGAGAGAGCAGGAACTTTGTCCTTCTACAGCGTCTCGGACACAAATATGACCCTCATCCTCAGCATCAACACCATATTCACTCAACCACTCTATCCTGGATTTGCAATCGTTTCAATTCATTCCAAAGTGACACTCTGTGATCTAAGAATGTAGATGATTCAGAAATGAAACAAATTATATAATTATCTTAAAGTGCTTGAAAAAACATAACAACTAAAGTGACCTTTATGTTCTATTTTAAATGCAGGTTTAAATGCATCCACGGTCAAATAACGCTAGAATTTTATAATAACTTTTCTCAAATATCTCTAAACAGTTCCCTTCAAGCAGTTCATGATTCAGTTTCTCTAAACCCCACCGTTCCACAAGTCCACTGTGCTCTGATTGGTCAGCCACCCCAGTCTGTTACGATTTGTCTTTCCACATAGACGCACAAGTACATTTCAGCCCTTGGAGGCTTATAGTTACCTACACAGAGATTATTAGTACACGGAGATACTACACTAACTATTTGTGTTATAAAAATAATGACAATTCTGTATGCGAAATAACCCACAGCTAACACAGTATATTAAAGCCATGTTAATGCATTAGCCGCAATTCTAACATGACTGACAACAAAATCTATCCATATCCTTTTTCATAAATCAAGAATAATATAAACAACAGACACTCTACATTAAACGACACATTTTTAGACAGTATTGGGCTCACACCTGATTATCAGAACTATTTCAGAAGAACAGTAATAGCTGCTGTAGGTGTGCATAAAAAAACACATCGTCTCCGCTACAGGATGTAAACACACTGATCAGAGTGTATGTGTTTCGCGGGCATTATGCAGATGTGTTTATTTTTGGAGTGTTTATCATAATTTATCATGGACTGTTTTGATGAACAACTTTGCAGATCTTTAACATTGAACAGTGAATGTTCACCGTTACACAGTGAAATACAGTGTTGAATACTAGTTGTTACTTGTATCCGTAGTTCCGAATATGTAGGACTCGGTGGGGTGTTCCATCAAAAACACTGGAAAACCAATTCCTTTTCTCTTCTTTATTAAATAGCCATCAATTTGATATGCAAGATCAAGTGAATAGCAGGTGCACAAATAATCCTCAAACATGTAGGCACGTCAATTGAGGAGATCAGCAGCTACTGGAATACATGGACATAGGTTGGACAGGAATGTTTGATGTCACTACAAATCAATACAATACTATCAGAGCATACTCAACCAAACAAATCATATGGAAAACACACAAGCAACAACAATTCAAAGACAAGCATAAACATTGTTAACAGTAATATACACCAATGAGGATAATAATCTAAACATACATTACACATCCTTCTAGGAGGATTTGAGGACGAGTGGCTTCAGCTGTAGCACTCCCACATCACATTTTCAGAGGACAATGGCAGGAAGTGAGATCTATTTATAGCCATGGCGCAAAGCATTATGGGTAATGTAGACTGCAGAGTATCTAATAGGAAGCTGAATGAATTAAATGTAGAAATGTAGGTGGAATAATGTTGACAAACATAAAGAAGGAGGTTCATTTCACAACAACAGTCAATTTAATCTTTAAAACTGTAAAATGTACACTGTAATAATCGTATCTGTAAAATAACTGTAAATTACGGACAGCACAGACACCAATTATCTACTATAACACTCCGACCAAATAGTGCCACGAACACAAACAAGTTTGTGTCAGGCGCTGCTCACCTCAGTCACTGGTACAGTTTAAAGGAGGCATGAATTAAAAAATCACAATTTTAACTCAAGCTTTTGTTATGTAAGAGGGAATCGTATTCACCGAACATCATGTCAGTGTTAGAACTGACAACGCCCTTGTTACTGAGATACATTGGTGGAGCACCACCTCCATAGAAAAATATCAACGATTATCGTGGGATCCCGTTTCCTCGCGTGTAGATCCGTTGTCCTCTCGCGGAAGTTATTTGCGTTTCTTTTTGGCATTGTAATGCCGTCATACGACTACTTCTCTAGCCCCGCCCACTGGTTCGCGCATTACAGAACTGAAATGCCACAAGTAGCCCGGTTCCAGATACGAGCGAGGGCAATAAACAAACATGCCGTTAAAGATATCTAAATATTGAGACATCCCTGATTGTGGAAGAATACAGACGCTGCATAACCTTCCTTTGGATTCCGATATTAGGAATGCGTGGTTAAAGTTTAATTTTAAAGACGTTCCAGCTAAAGTGGGTAAACATGGAACATGGTGATCTTTTGTCCGGTTCGGGATCACGGGTCTCAAATGTTGACAGGTACAGTCATAGATCATTAAACACCACACAACTATAGACTAGACAAACTGTAAGCAAAGCCTTGCCATCACATCTAGGAAATTAGTCAATAAATTTGAGTAAAATCATCCTGTGCAAATGCTTCACATGAAATACTGGTGTGGGGAGGTCATTTATAAATCACAGGAGGTCTTCAGATAATACTCTGAATGGTGCTAATGTGTAACATAACACTATGTCTCAAACCAAATTCACAGAAGGCTCCAACTACGCAAACTGTTATCCAATCAAAGCAGTGGGCGTTTACTTTAAAGTTCCTTCAATGCGCCACACCCATAAAAACCGAGCGTTTGTAGAGCGGGCCTCAAAACCTGGGTAGAAAATGTGAGTTAAATGTTTATATTCTGTGTGTTTAATCTTGTTTGTTTGTGTTTGGTGTGTAGACTGTAGCAGCTGAACGTGTAATGCTTTTAGATAAAAACTTATACAACATACAGTAGTAGTATTCATAACATATAGTAGTAACCATGTGTGAAGGGTAATACAACATTTTAAAAACTGTTTTGAATCATTTGGTTGTTTGAGAACATGAATATAAATTAAAGCTTCTTTATAAACACTGAATAGACAAAATGATCTATGAAAATATTTGTGTTGAAGTGAACTGTGCAAATACATAAATGCATAATAAAACATATTAAACAAGTTTTTGAATTGTGTTTTTCTGTGTCTCACCAATCGCTTCTGCCTCTCAACAACACAATAAGATATTTGTATATTTTGTGTAGCCGACTCTGTGCTGGTTTGTTTTGGCCGCCTCCAGCTTCCTTTTATTTATGATGTGACGTAATTGTGATGTTGTCTTAATAAATAGAACATTTACATTTAGTCATTTGGCAGACGCTTTTATCCAAAGTGACTTACAGTGCACTTATTACAGGGACAATCCCTCTGGAGCAACATGGAGTAAAGTGTCTTGCTCAAGGACACACTGGTGGTGGCTGCTGGGATCAAACCAGCAACCTTTGATTTAACAGTTCAGTGGTTTAACCCAATAGACCACCATCACCAATGAAGCAGACTTACTAACTAAATAATTTAATTGGAGAAAAAGTTTTGTAAAATATTTGTAACACAATTATACTGATCATATAAAGTGGGAAATATATCCCAAATAAACACTTAAAACTCGAAAATAGTTTGTTGTCCGCATGATTGTAGTGGTTTGATTCTTTATTTCTACTCATTTGATGTGTTATTAAATCAACAACATTTTCCTTAACCATTAATTTAAACAATGCAATGTTAGGTTTTTCTTATAATTTCGACGTCAACAAAATTGCTTTTACATTAGATACAGTTCATCAAAAGTGAGAATTAGATAAAGAAAAAAAAAGTACAATCAAATTGTTTTGTTGCAAGAAAAATTGTATATTCATCGTTTTCAAAAAGCCTTTGAATGAAAAATGTGAGAACAGAACATGCCAAAGTTTGGCTCCTAGAACTTTCAGTTTGGAGTTGTACAAATGAATTGAAACAATTACTAACTGGACCTTTACATTGAGATTAAAGACAACGAGTTTGGTTGACACTTATTGACCCCCTACACAGACACATGAACATTCAATTGTTCTGCATCTATATTGTCAAGGCACGTGACGATCTATAGTCTTGATTTAAACAAACTCGTGTTCCTCATTTGAGATACAACACGAGACGGAATATTAATTACTTCGTATAATAGAATAATATAAATGTTTATCAGCGAGATGTGCAAAGATTCAACACGACTCCTATAAACCCAATATTAGAAGCTCTTTAGTGACGTCATGGGTGGCTCTTAAAAGAGCCTTTGTGTGCGGCGGATGAAAGCGGCGCTTTACTTGGAGCTGGTGTACTTGGTGACGGCTTTGGTGCCCTCGGACACGGCGTGTTTGGCGAGTTCACCGGGCAGCAGTAGACGCACGGCGGTCTGGATCTCTCTCGACGTGATGGTGGAGCGCTTGTTGTAGTGCGCGAGACGAGACGACTCACCGGCGATGCGCTCGAAGATGTCGTTGACGAAAGAGTTCATGATGCCCATCGCCTTGGAAGAGATGCCGGTGTCGGGGTGGACCTGCTTGAGCACTTTGTACACGTAGATGGCGTAACTCTCCTTCCTGGACTTTCTGCGCTTCTTTCCTCCCTTAACGGCGGTCTTGGTGACGGCCTTCTTAGAGCCCTTCTTGGGCGCGGGTTTGGCTGGTTCAGGCATGATGCTTCTTCACAGATGAGTAAATGCTGAATGTTGAAGAGTCTCGTCGCTGTGGTATTTATTCACTCTCACATGCAAATGTTTAGCGTCACGGAGCCTGTTGTCTGATTGCGTGTCTTCGTCGGCCGAACCCATAAAATGTGTCTATTGGTCAGCTCATAGTTTGACGGGTCGGATAGAGAGCCAATGAAAGTGCTTCCCGCCCACAGTCTCGTGTTTGAAGGTGACCCTCCCACAAGCGATTCAGTTTCCTTTGTTTGCACTTCCCGCTCTTTATCAAATTTGAATTAAAATAAAACGTTTATTTCTGTATTAACTCTACACTAGAACAGAAGTACGTCATCGTGTCATCAAAGTCACTTAAAGATTTCGAGCATTAAATCATTTCACCCTTTTATGCTTTATTCACCAGCTTTGGGCGTGTTTACGTTTATATAGTTGATATGATGGAGTTTCTTCTTCGAGCGAGAGAAGCGTTTAACACAACAGATTAATCTCATCAGTTAATAAAGAACGAGATCTCAGAAACAAAACCGGGATAATAAAACGTGACTTTCACAGCATTTCGTTTGATGATAGAACTTCTGAAATTCAACTCCTCGAGTGAGACAGTGGGTGGCTCTTAAAAGAGCCGTTGTGTTCAATGTTTAACTTCAGAATAAACGCGTTTAACCTCCGAAGCCGTACAGAGTGCGTCCCTGTCGTTTCAGCGCGTACACGACGTCCATGGCGGTGACGGTCTTTCTCTTGGCGTGCTCGGTGTAGGTGACGGCGTCACGGATAACGTTCTCCAGAAACACCTTCAAGACACCGCGAGTCTCCTCGTAGATGAGACCGGAGATACGTTTCACTCCGCCGCGTCGAGCAAGACGACGGATGGCAGGCTTGGTGATGCCCTGGATGTTATCACGCAGAACTTTACGATGACGCTTCGCGCCTCCTTTTCCGAGTCCCTTTCCGCCTTTACCTCTTCCAGACATGATTGCTGATAATTTAGACTAAAGTCTATCAATTGGAGAAAACCGTCGGCAGAGTGTTTAAACATGTGCTTATAGGACCTAATAGAAACATGCACACGAGGGCGGGAACAGCCCACGTCATTTACATGTTTTTTCTTCACGCCTCTGCCATCCCAATGCTTTCAGTAAAACAAAAAAACAACAAGTTTAAGATTTTCTAAGAAACTAAACAATAAACTTTAAATGATAGTTCACCCAACAAAATGATGTCATCATTTACTCTGCCTCATGATATTTCATATCCCTTTAAATGACTAACTGTGTTCTCACAATCAAAGATTAAGATATTTGTAAGAATGTCAGCAATTTTCAATCCTTTGACATCATTGACTGCCACAACAGGAACAATTAAATGGTAGTCAAAGGTGCACTAAACGGATTGTTTCATAAATAGTTCAAAAAATGTCAATTTATTCAACAGAAATATTTGTAATACTAAGGGAGTGGATGATGTAACAGAACTGAAACTTCCCAACAGAACAAAGAAATTAATATATATATAAAGTAAATACAATTTTTATTTGTGGGTGAACTAGCCCTTTAAATTGTAATTATATATTATATAGAAATGATAGACGACCACTAGCCAAATTTTGCTTCGTTTTTAATCTACTAGCAAAATGAATATTAAAGTGTGTTTGAGGGAAGGGAAGTAAATTACATGTGATCAGACGGCCTTAAGAAGAATGATTTAGCGAGCGAACACGAGATATCTCTGCTGATTAAAGAGACACTGATAAGATAATGATCCTTAATATTGAGCAATCACGCCTAACACAATAATGTTAATCATTGGCAAAAAAAAGATGGAAATCGTGTCGTTCAGTTGATGTGGTGGCTCTTAAAAGAGCCGTTGAGTTGTTATTAAAGCGGGACTTAAGCGCGCTCTCCGCGGATGCGGCGGGCCAGCTGAATGTCTTTGGGCATGATGGTGACCCTCTTAGCGTGGATGGCGCACAGGTTTGTGTCCTCGAACAGACCGACCAGATAAGCCTCGCTGGACTCCTGCAGAGCCATGACGGCGGAGCTCTGGAAGCGCAGATCCGTCTTGAAGTCCTGAGCGATCTCTCTCACCAGGCGCTGGAAAGGCAGTTTGCGGATGAGCAACTCGGTGGACTTCTGGTAGCGGCGGATCTCTCTCAGAGCCACGGTGCCGGGCCTGTAACGATGAGGCTTCTTCACGCCGCCGGTGGCGGGAGCGCTCTTACGGGCGGCTTTGGTGGCGAGCTGCTTCCTCGGGGCTTTGCCACCGGTGGACTTACGAGCGGTCTGCTTGGTTCGTGCCATCGCTGCTGAATCTTCTGCGTTCAGTTCAGAATATGTCTGTAGTGTCGGTGTGCCTGCTTTTAAAGGCTAGAACGCGCAGCACGTCAAGGGCACGGAGACACTCGATTGGCTGATGTGTGACTTCATCTAGAGATAGTGAGCCAATGGCCGCGCGATATGCGTTCAAATAAAACTGGCGGGACATTGTGTTTCCTTTGTTCAGACGTACACAAAACAAGATCATCATATAATTTCTCTTTATCTCTTTATTTAATACTCGTGTATTATTCAATAAAGACATATGCACGTTGATATTTAACAAAGTTCAGATAGAATGGTCTTCAACTACAAACAAAATTTAAATAATTCTCCACGTTAAATCACATGCGCAGAAACACCGTTTTTACGACAGAAACGTTCAGCTTTCCCGCGCAATTTCTTTACTTAACAATTATTATTTTACTCTGGTAAAACGTGAAATGAATCTTGTTAGTTACTGTACGAGTAAACATAGATATAACTTGTACAGTATTTGGCGCAGAGGTCTCTAATAATGATTTGGAGAATGAGAGTTAATTTATATCAGGTCTATGATAATGAATTAACATACAAACTCGATGGATTAAAACAGAAACCTCGTCGCTCTCTCACTGATAATGTGGGTGGCTCTTAAAAGAGCCTTTGGTTTGAAACGAACTGTCCCCCGTTTACTTGGTCTTAGCGGGTTTGTCTGTCTTCTTGGGCAGTAACACCGCCTGGATGTTGGGCAACACACCACCCTGAGCGATGGTCACGCCGCCCAGAAGTCTGTTTAACTCCTCGTCGTTACGCACGGCCAGCTGTAGATGGCGGGGAATGATCCGACTCTTCTTGTTGTCCCGAGCGGCGTTTCCGGCCAACTCCAAGATCTCAGCGGTGAGATACTCGAGGACAGCGGCGAGATAAACTGGAGCTCCGGCACCGACGCGTTGTGCGTAGTTACCTTTGCGAAGTAGCCTGTGAACACGGCCGACGGGAAACTGAAGACCCGCTCTGGATGACCGAGTCTTGGCTTTCGCTCTTGATTTACCGCCGGTTTTACCTCTTCCGCTCATTGTTACTTAAGATATAAAATCCTCACGATTATAAAAACACGAAGGATATATGAGATGGAGTATGTGGTTTTCAGAAGTTATACGTGCCTATCGTTCGCTTATTGGTTGGAGTCTGTGAAAAGTTCAAACCAATCACTGAACTTCCCTCCAAAAACCAAAGCCCGCCCATTTCTTCCCGTCTGCCTGTTTTGTTTCAGTTTTTGATCACGTGATCTTTCACTACATTAAATCTTATATCTGCGGTCTTTTCAGACACGTCTATAGGAAACAACAGTATGAACAAAAGCAAACATTTATACTGACAACATAACTTCAGATGTTGCGCCGATTATGAATTAAATGCTCTGACGATCATATCTTGTGTTCTTAATTTGAACCAGATTTCTCAGCATATTCATATATAAAGAGTTTTCCTGTAGCTTAGAAGAGCAAGGTTGTGGGTTCGAGCCCAGATATCTATGTATAAATGTAAAGGATAATGCACTGTAAGTAGCTTTGGATAAAAGCGTCTGCCAAATGAATAGATTTAAATTTAAGAACACGATCATAATATCAACACATCACTGAAACACAACTCTTTAGTGGGCTGGTGGTGGCTCTTAAAAGAGCCGTTTGTTGAGTCTGACACCTTAATAGATGAATCTACCTCTTTTTCGGGGCGGCCCTTTTAGGCTTCGCTGCTTTGGGCTTTGTCGTCTTGGGTTTAGCAGCCTTGACCTTCTTGGGGCTTTTAGCTGCTTTCTTCGGACTCTTGGCTGCCTTCTTGGGGGCCGCTGGCTTCTTCGCCTTCTTGGGGCTCTTCGTTGCCTTTTTAGCGGCGGTGGCGGCAGGTTTCTTGACCTTCTTGGGAGATTTCTTTACGGCGGTCTTCTTCGCCGCTGCGGTCTTCGGCTTCTTGGCAGCAGCAGCGGGCTTCTTCACTGCGGGCTTCTTTGCTTTAGGAGCGGCTTTCTTCGCTGGCTTCTTAGTCTCGACTTGTTTTTTGTTGAGTTTGAAAGATCCTGAAGCACCGGTTCCTTTAGTCTGGACCAGTGTGCCTTTAGTCACGAGGCTCTTGATGGCGAGCTTGACGCGGGAGTTGTTCTTCTCCACATCGTATCCGCCGGCGGTGAGAGCTTTCTTCAGGGCGGCCAGAGACACACCGTTTCTCTCCTTGGAGGCCGTCACGGCTTTAACGATGAGATCACTCGCGCCTGGACCCGCTGTCTTGGGTTTGGCTGCAGATTTCTTCTTGGGCGCTTTCGCCGGCGGGGCTGCTGGAGCTGGAGCGGTTTCTGCCATTTCTCTGTTCAGATCTGTACTGTCACACTACAGTTGATCAATAATGCGGCGCTGCGCTCTTAAACACTACATGAGAACCATATAGACTCAGCTCGTCCTGTCAGTGTCTGCGCGCCTCTGTGAGCCGCAAACTCTTGTGTTTTCTCCTGCGACATTTCGAGTAAATATAAGAGTTTTAAAATAATTTGACGGAGTGAAAACAGCGTGAACACAGAGCAGAGATCCAGAGCTTTATTCACAGACTAAACTACACCACAGTAAAGGCTTTATTATTTCACTGTTACATTAAAAACACGACCAGCATCGATCTAAGGAGAAAAGCTTCGCATGAATTTCATGTGATTTGTTTGTGTAAACATTGATGAAACATTAAACATGTTTTCTGTTTATTTAACATACATGTAATAAATGACTTGAGTTAAGTTAATGTCATTCAGGGACTTGTAAAGTGTTTCATACAGTAGTTGTTTTGATCAGATTGAAACACACGATCACTCTCGAGGTATTTGTGTGAAGTAGACAATGATTTGCCAGTGGTTTAAAAAATCCAAGATTTTGTTGTTAGAAATGTATTTGTGGTATTGGTTGCATTGCACCTCTAAACAGTTTTTTTTATGTTCATCTATATGCCTACAGAATTGATCCATAATGTACTGATTCTTTGAAAGTGTTCAATGCCACTGAACTCATGTATTATAAACATTTTGATCTTCAGATGTCCTATGGGTCTGATTATTTATTTTGGTTTGTTGTAATTACTGCAATCTGGTCAAAATGTGATTGTCATTGTTTCATTGAAAAATGGATGATTTCATGTCTTTTATTAATGACTTCATATCTGTGCAATATGTGACAAGTTGACCTGTACACATGGCATATTTTAATGTAGCCACATTGCCTATTTGTTAAATAAACACCTGAATGTTAACATCTGTCTAAATAATCATTATTTTAGGTCAAATAGTGTACTCCTTAAAACGCTGTGAGTAATTTTAAGGATTAGAAAGTACACCGGCGGTGTTATATACCCCATATTGTTAAACTTGCACAACTATAACAAGTGTAATACTATACACTCAAAGTGTACTTTAACACTTAATGGTGCTGTATCAACACTGTCAAGTCTACACTACAAACGGTGACATTTTTACTCTTGATAGATTGGGACCATATGTGCTCCAAAGTAGTGTTAACGCTTTAAGTGTTAATTTGACACCCCATTTTTTTATGTGCAGGAAATGTGCTAAATTAAATTTCTTCATTATCAACTAATATGTTTGTGTATATATATATATATACCTATATATAAAACGTTTTTGAAATGGATGACTTTGACTAAATAATGAAAAAGAGCAACCATTAAGAGCTCAGATGGGACCTTGTTTAGTGTTGTTTAAAAAGCATCTTCTAGGTGAAACCTCAAGCAGTTGGATGATAAAATACATTTCTGCAAATTTCAGGCAAACAAATATTACATTTTTATTTTATTGTTTAGATTTTTTCAGTCACAACATAGTCCACAGTTGCCTTTTTCTAAATGTGGAAAAAATACAAATAAATGAGGAATTAAGTGTTTGAAAACCTTTGACCAGTAGTGTACATTGCTTTTTATAAATATGTACTGACATTTAAATTTAATCATTTAGCAGACACTTTTATAATGAGGAAAACAATAGAAGCAATTATAACATCACGACTACACAAAGCATCATTGCAGTAAATCTGGTCTCATAGTCTACCTCAGTATACAAAGATAAGATTGTTTTTGATAGAAAGAGTAGAAAAGAGACAGAAGTCAGAATTGATGGATCAGCTGTTGACAGATGAGATGTGTTTTCAGATGATTCTTAAAGATGGACACAGGATCTGATGATCTTGTAGCAGCGGGCAGATCATTACACACATGTGGAACAGATCCAGAGAAGATGAGTGAGAGATTTTTGACCTTTTTGTGATCACAGCACAAGACGTGGTTCATGAGCAGAGAACAGGGATCTGACTGGTACATAAGTCTGTATGAGCGAGTGAAGATATGGAGCTGCAGAACCAGTGGCGGTCTTGTAGGCCGAGAGCAGAGCTTTGAGTTTGACGAGAGCGACTACAGGAGTCAATGTAACTGAATGAAGAGAGGAGTGATGTGTGACATTGATTGAATTTCCTCTTTTATGTGTGTTGATACAAAAAGCATGTGGTGGCATTTCTTTATAGTCCTTAGAAATATTGTACATTTAAATTTGTAAAGAACACAATTTATATCACACTATTCAATAAACTTCACTTCCTTCATCTCTTTATCTGCCTTGAGATTGCAGAAGTGTTAACATGTGACAGAGTTGATTAAACTTTAAATGATAATCAGGAAATACTTTACTTAATGAGAAAGAGAGTTTAAGTTTTCTCAGTATATCAAAACTGTTGTGCGTCACACAGCATCTGTGAGGAGAAAGAGGGGGTTGGGCTTTGAGTTTGGAGGGAAGTTGACTGATTGGTTTAAAGTTTTACCGACTCTAACCAATAGTCGACAAGCAGAGGGTTTCAAATATTGAGAACTGCAGCGCATAAGCTTCATCTTTCTTTCTTACAGAGTAAGTAAACTACCACAGCCGAAGAAAATGAGCGGCAGAGGCAAAACCGGCGGCAAAGCGAGAGCTAAGGCCAAGACTCGCTCCTCTAGAGCTGGACTTCAGTTCCCCGTGGGCCGCGTCCACAGACTCCTCCGTAAAGGCAACTATGCGCATCGTGTGGGTGCTGGCGCCCCAGTGTATCTGGCCGCCGTGCTCGAGTATCTGACCGCTGAGATTTTGGAGTTGGCCGGAAACGCCGCTCGTGACAACAAGAAGACTCGCATCATCCCCCGTCACCTGCAGCTGGCGGTGCGCAACGACGAGGAACTGAACAAACTTCTGGGAAGAGTGACCATCGCTCAGGGCGGCGTTCTGCCCAACATCCAGGCCGTGCTGCTGCCTAAGAAGACCGAGAAGCCCGCCAAGACCAAGTAAACGGGCGGCAGTTCGTTTCAAACCAAAGGCTCTTTTAAGAGCCACCCACTTAACCGATAAAAGAACGATGCGATTCCAGTGTCTCCCTGAAGGTTAATTACAGACTAAAACTATACATACTGCTTTCAATTCATAAACCTGTATTGGATTATTACTTGTCAGAGACGACAAACCGAGTCTAATGTTCAGTCAAACCGCTGAAGAATATTTGTAGTCTCCCGAGTCATGTATAACCGGCTCTCATATATAGAAGTTGAGCGCTTGTGTCAGTAAATGTGTTCATGCTGCACTTATGATGAGATGTGAAGAAATGTTATTTTGAATCTTAGGCGATAATCTTTTTATCGTGACGTTTCTGCGTTGATCTGCAAAAGTTGCAATGTGTAAATTTCTGTTCAGATAAATTGACACGAGTATAAAATAAAAAAGTCAGGAGAAATATTTATAGTTCAATTTTATTCTGTTTCTTATAAAATCTTAAAAATCACGCTTCTTTGTACATTAGATTATGTTGTACTCGGGTAGAATAGAACAACGCCGAGGTCATGGGTTCGATCTCAGGGGATTAAACACTCAGAAACAAATGTATAAGATAATGTGATGTACGTCACTGTGGATAAAATAATCTGCTAAATACATAAATGTATATTTACTGATTTACTGAAGGCTTCGGAGGGCGGAGCTGTGAGGAAAATAAAAAAGTGACGTGCCACTAGCACCGCCCTTGCGTGTTTCAAATAGGTCCTGTAGGTACATACAAAATGTATCCGCTGTCCTTTTTTAAAGCATAACGTTTGTATCTGTACTCTCGCCCATCATGTCTGGAAGAGGCAAAGGCGGAAAGGGACTCGGAAAAGGAGGCGCGAAGCGTCATCGTAAAGTGTTGCGTGATAACATCCAGGGCATCACCAAACCCGCCATCCGTCGTCTTGCTCGACGCGGCGGAGTGAAACGTATCTCCGGTCTGATCTACGAGGAGACTCGCGGTGTGTTGAAGGTGTTTCTGGAGAACGTCATCCGTGACGCCGTCACCTACACCGAGCACGCCAAGAGAAAGACCGTCACCGCCATGGACGTCGTGTACGCGCTGAAACGACAGGGACGCACTCTGTACGGCTTCGGAGGTTAAACGCGTTTATTCTGAAGTAAAACATTGAACACAACGGCTCTTTTAAGAGCCACACACTGTCTCACTCGAGGAGTTTAATTTCAGAAGTTCTATCATCAAACGAAATGCTGAGAAAGTCACATTTTATTATTCCGGTTTTGTTTCTGAGATCTCGTTCTTTATTAACTGATGAGATTAATCTGTTGTGTTAAACGCTTCTCTCGCTCGAAGAAGAAACTCCATCATATCAACTATATAAACGTAAACACGCCCAAAGCTGGTGAATAAAGCATAAAAGGGTGAAATGATTTTCTGCTCGAACTCTTTAAGTGACTTTAATGACACGATGACGTAATTCTGTTCTAGTGTAGAGTAAATACAGAAATAAAAGTTTTATTTTAATTCAAATTCGATAAAGAGCGGGAAGAGCAAACAAAGGAAACTGAATCCTTGTGGGAGGGTCACCTTCAAACACGAGACTGTGGCGGGAAACGCTTTCATTGGCTCTCTATCCAGCCCGTCAAACTATGAGCTGACCAATAAGCACATTTTATGGGTTCGGCCGACGAAGACACGCAATCAGACAACAGGCTCCGTTACGCTAAACATTTGCATGTGAGAGTGAATAAATACCACAGCGACGAGACTCTTCAACATTCAGCATTTACTCATCTGTGAAGAAGCATCATGCCTGAACCAGCCAAACCCGCGCCCAAGAAGGGCTCTAAGAAGACCGTCACCAAGACCGCCGTTAAGGGAGGAAAGAAGCGCAGAAAGTCCAGGAAGGAGAGTTACGCCATCTACGTGTACAAAGTGCTCAAGCAGGTCCACCCCGACACCGGCATCTCTTCCAAGGCGATGGGCATCATGAACTCTTTCGTCAACGACATCTTCGAGCGCATCGCCGGTGAGTCGTCTCGTCTCGCGCACTACAACAAGCGCTCCACCATCACGTCGAGAGAGATCCAGACCGCCGTGCGTCTGCTGCTGCCCGGTGAACTCGCCAAACACGCCGTGTCCGAGGGCACCAAAGCCGTCACCAAGTACACCAGCTCCAAGTAAAGCGCCGCTTTCATCCGCCGCACACAAAGGCTCTTTTAAGAGCCACACACTTATTCTTTTAAAAGAGATTTTCATGTTTGTAAAGTTGTGAGCTGTATTTTTTTCATTAGTGTTATGATTTAAATAACGATTTGATTAATGTCAAATATGTTTACATTTGATGGTTTTCCCTTAGACAAAACAGCCATTTTTGATTTTCAGAATGACTTAATTTGTGTGACAAGTTATTAAAAATATTAAGATTAATTTTGGTTCATTATGGGCACTAATGTAAAACTTACTGCAGTAAAACAAAATTAGAAGTCTTTAGATAGAAAAGTGGATACAGTTTTCTAATTTGCAAATTATCTTGATAATGTATTTAATTTAAAGATGGTTTGAAGATGTCTTTAAAGATAGATACAACTGATAAATAGACAAACAATTGCTCAACTTCAAATAAACTAAACATGTTATTTTATGTTATATCAAAACTTGATGAGCAACTGAATGACAACTTCACTAAACATCTGATGATAGACTTCAGACACCAGTAAACTTCAGTCTTTATATGAGTTTTTAATAGAGGAAAGCAGAAGATTTTCTTGTATATTGTACTCGAAAGTGTGTAGGTTAAAACTTTATTGAACATACTGAAATATGGCAAAATAATAAGATGTGTGCAAGATCTTCAGCTGACACTGATTATACACTCACGTAGAGGATTATAAGGTCACCATACTAATAGTGTGTTTGACCCCCTTTCGTCTTCAGAACTGCCTTAATTCTACGTGGCATTGATTCAACAAGGTGCTGAAAGCATTCTTTAGAAATGCTGGCCCATATTGATATGATAGCATCTTGCAGTTGATGGAGATTTGTGGGATGCACGAAGCTCCCGTTCCACCACATCCCAAAGATGCTCTATTGGGTTGAGATCTGGTGACTGTGGGGGCCATTTTAGTACAGTGAACTCATTGTCATGTTCAAGAAACCAATTTGAAATGATTGGAGCTTTGTGACATGGTGCATTATCCTGCTTAGCCATCAGAGGATGGGTACGTGGTGGTCATAGAGGGATGGATATGGTCAGAAACAATGCTCAGGTAGGCTGTGGCATTTAAATGATGCCCAATTGGTCCTAAGGGGCCTAAAGTGTGCCAAGAAAACATCCCCCACACCATTACACCACCACCATAATTGAATTAATGAGATATTGAACAGGTGTTCCTAATAATCCTTAAGGTGAGTGTTATTGTCCCAATATATGCAATTTTATAATCAATAAAATACTTTTTAATATATTGATGTACACGTGATAAGATATGGGACTGAATGTGTAAAAATATATTGACAATAATATTTCTTATATTAAGAATTACAACATACATGATTCATATTTTAAAACAAAGCCACTTTACAATAGCCTGTCATAGTAGGAGAAAATGAATGGTAGTGAGTGTATATCACTCTCTCTTAACAATGCATTACACAACAACACACACCACCACTGACCTCTGCTGGTCTTCTGAGGTATAACAATAACACAACACAACAAATGAATGAATTATGTGGTGACAAAAGAGGATGCATGTTCTCGAGAGACAACATTGTTGAATTTCTGTTAAACCACAAGCAATAATATTTGACAAATGGAGAAGTGATGTCTCTTCATAGACCAAAACGTATTTAATTGTATTATGTTCAGTTTTCTTGTGCTCATTTATTAGAAATATACGTCAAACCAAAAGGTATTCAGACACCTTCAACATGTTTCATACGATCACAGTTTATTCGCTATAGTTTAGAAAACAGTAATAAAATATGTCAAGAACTCAGAGTTAAACTGTGTCAGAAATAAACCATGTTGATAATGTCAGGTGACTTTGACAGAAAGGTTTGTGTTAGGTTAGACTCATGTCTCTCACAGGAGTGAGTGGTTGTGCTTCTGTGTTTCACTCCTCTAGCTTTGAGGAGGTAGATGAGATGTGGTGAGAATGGATTCAGGGGATGTAGACCAGTCACACACATCTTGTGTTCCGCCTATGAGGAGCTTGTGGAGGCAGTCGCTCAGTTAAATGTTTACTTTAGTTAAATCTTGGTCTAGACTGATTGGCTAGATTTTCTTATTTACACTTTCAGAGGTGTGTGGAGGACTTATGGCCACTTTACCCTCATTGGCTAGTGAGTTTTTGATTGACAGCTCCCTGACCAGGAAGCTGATACTGAAGACAGTGCAGCAGATAAGAGACAGATCTGCATGCAGTTTTCTGTTTTTTTTTTTTTATGTAGTGCTTGTACTTAAATCACTTTCTTATTTAGTTAGTATTAGCAGGGTTGCTAATGTAACGGAGACAAGCTAGTGAAGAGCTTTGCAGTATGTAAACCTCACTCCCCGGCCTCAAGGACGCTCTAGCGACAGATGCTAGAGACTGCGGTCTTTAACCTTCTCGCTAGAGCGCCCGACTCCCATGCAGGACCAACCCGGTTCGAGGCCCGCTGAGAGTGGTGCGGAGCGTTCTGGTTACACTAACTCTAACGCAGGGTGGGACACACGCTGTCAGGCTCTTCTCTGGATCAGAAAACTCAGGATTCTCTGCCAATGGGGTAAGAAAAATAATCTTGAATTGAGTGACTTACTAAAATGTAAACCTTAATTCAAGATTACTTTTCTTACCCCATTGGCATATTTTTTTTTTGCTTGTTTTAAACAAACATTCACTGAAATTTCATATTTTTTTACTAAAAACAAGACTTATTTTCATCGGTAATTTTGCTCATCAAGAAAATGCATCTTGATTCAAGTTTATTTGTTGACATTTTCACTGAGAAACAAGAACAAAGACTAAGTGATAAAGTTATTTTTTTGCAGTACACAGTGTCTCTCATTAACAACTTCACAGGCAATTTTCTCAATATTTAGGTTTTTACACTCTCAGATTTTTGCTTGTTTTAAGCAAAAATTCACTGAAATTTCAAAAAAAAAAATGTTTAAAAAAAAACTTGTTTTCTTAGGTTAATTCACTTGTCAAGAAAATGCATCTTGATTTTTAGAATGTTTAGACATTTTTACTGGAAAACAAGAAAAATATACATTTATACATTTAAGGTAGGAAATGTACAAAATATCTGCATGGAACGTGATCTTTACTGTCAATAATTTTGACCCATACGATGTATTTTTGTCTTTTACTAAAAATGTTCCCGTGCTACTTAACGTTTTGTCAATCAGGGTCACAAACGAACAAACAAATACATTATAAAGAAAAAGATGGGCCCATTCTAAACAAGAGGGGACAACCAAACATACATTACATTTACCACATATCACTAAACACATCAAAATATACAAATGAACAAATACAGCTGAAATCAAAACTAAAGGAAAGGTAACTTAACCGAATAATATAAACCTCAGTGAAGGAATCAAATCAGCAAAGATTCTGGTTTCTACTAAAAGCATTACACACATATGTGTAAAATCTGATCAAATAAACCTCGCTGTAATTTAATCATAAAGAGGATTTTATTCCTAAACTGCTGACATCACTGTGTCTTCTGGATGAGCGTTCTGAGTCCTTCTTCTGTTTTCTGAGAAGATAAAAGTCAATAAAAGTGATGAAGTTCTGCTGTTTGTTTTCTGGATTGTTTCAGGTGAATGTGAATGATGATGATGATGATGATGATGAAAACTCACGCGCTCTTCCTGCACAGATGATCTGAAGAAGAATGACAGTAGGAGCAGCAAACACTGACACCTCAACAATCACTAGAATCACTAGAAGACACAAGAACACCATTAAATCCATCAAACTCTCAAACACTACACATGAGAAACAAACACAAGATGAGTTCAGTGAGAGTTTCACTCATGTACTTATGTAACAGGACACATGGATCACAATCAACACTTCATACCTCTTATTATTATTGATGTTGTAGATGATGCTGTAAAAAACAAAGTTTAGTTTTAGTTTAGATGAGTCATAATGTGGAAACACACACACACACAAACACACACACACAAACACACACACACACACAAACGCCGATGATATACCTTGTTGTTGTGTAGTTTCTGGTGTGTTATGAGTTGAGAATCTCTCAGGGTTTGTGGTGGTCACTAGAATCTTGTTTGAATCTGTAGAAGATGATGAATGTTCAGAGACATCATACTGTAGAACATCACAATCATATTTCATGTTTATGTCATTTCTTCATCATCAGTACAGAGTTTAATGACTGAAGTCACTTTGAGTTCAGGACACTCCTGTCAGAGTGATGTCTTACCTGTAAATCTGACAGTATATGTGACTGAGGTCTTGATGTCATTCTTGTGTTTGAGCACACATCTCAACTCTGTGTTGTCGTCTTCATTCACGAGTGTTGTAGTCAGAGAGATGAGACAGAGTTTATCTGATCTAATCTGATATCTGGAGTCTGTCTGTAGATCAACATCAGTCTGATTCATCCACACCAGCTGAAATCCATAATAACTGAACACATGATCACAGTCATATGAAAACAGCTGACAGGAGAGAGTGACAGATGTGTTTGCTCTTATCTCAGTCTGTGATGATGATGATGATGATGAAGACACTGAAACACAAATCACACAACACACTCTCAGTACTCATGAGTTTCAGTGAAAACACAAGAGATAAAGAGAACTGTGATCTGAAGTTAAACATGTGTTCATATAAATGAAGAGACACACTGACCATGAAGAACATGTAGATAAACATATGAATAAGGTTCATGTTGACGTCCATTCACATATTGTCTGCAGGTGTAACTTCCAGCATCATGTTGTGTTGTTTTATAGATGTTGAGAGAGCAGTCAGATGTCAGACTCAGTCTCTCAGATCTCTCTGTGTTATTCTTATTTATTCCTCCAGTAAACACTTCTACTGTAGATGATGTTGTATATTTATTGTAGATCCATGTAGTTGAGGAGCATTGATGAAGAGCATCATTACAGGACAGAGACACACTTTCACCAGAACTGATGAACACATCATTCACTTCTGCTTCACTCACACCTGAAACAGCAGATGACATCATTCATATTAATACATCACAATATATTCAAACAGTTCAATATTTATCTCTCAATGACAGATACATTTTTCTTATTTTAATATCACATAAATCAGAAGATTTGACAGTAAATCATGTGATCTAGTTCCTTTATCCCTTTTCACTCAGAAATGCTGGTAAATTAGTTGGTAAAGTCATTCAGGTAATGTCCTGTTCACACAAACAATGGCATTCTGTTAAATTAAGAGTAAGACAGCGTTCACACAGCCAGTAATATGATGTCATCAGGCGGACGTTCAACCGTAGCTATGTTTGAAAATATGGTGACGGTATGATTTTATATCTGAAAAATGGAAGTACGATTTACCCTAAAGGTCCTGTTCACACATGATCTGTTAACTGCAATTTTCTTGCAATTAACCAGTAAAGGCTGTATGTGTGAAAGCGACTATTGACTCTTGACATCAGACTTTTGAACGTGAGAATAAGACACATGAACTCTATAATAAATGTGACATGAGATGAAACTGAACATGTTTCTCAGAATGTCAGTGAGAGTAATGAAATGAAATCTGATGAAATAAATGTGTTGTATAGTTTACCTGTGAATAGTGAAGAGAGAAGGATCAGTCCCAGCAGACATATATCACTCTTCTCAGTCATGTTGTGTTTCTCTTACTGAGTCTCTTCTCATCATCTACTTATAGTTATTCATGAGAACATTTGTAACTCTTCCTGTGTTTCTCATTTCCTCTTTTCTCATGACACAATAACAGACTACAACACATTCTGTAGTTTAGTCTGTTACTTATAAATTACTTCTGTTGTCTTAAAATAATTGGACACAGAGCTCAGTTATGACTTTTGTTGTCAGAGACTTTAACAGGACTAACATGATGAAGGTTTTCTACAAATTAATTCAACACAAGACTTTCCTGCCCGAGCAGAGCAGACGCACAGCCTTCATTAAAGCTGATCACACCTCCGTTCTTCTTCTGTCTCCACACACACACAAAAGCAGGACATGAGTGAGGTCATCTTCACACTTCTTCCAAACCACAGATCAACAGATTACCCATGATGCAGCAGACACAGACATTAATAAACACACTAACTCCACAGCAGTGGTGTAGTCCTACCAAAAAAGGTGGTGTACTACACTACTACCGCCGAACCCAAATGACCAAATAATGAGTTTTTATCCTTTCCAGTAACATGACAATTATTACAGTTAAATATGCCTCTTATTCATAATCATGCAAAATTATTCACGTATGCTTTAATTAAGAAGTTATAACACTGGAAAATAACAAGTAGTTTGAATATTTTTGACACATTCACATGTTCGCTTGCACTGTTCCAGGAGAATTGAGTATCCCTTACAAATAACATTAACACATAACTGTTAATATATCTGAGCCAAGGTATCTTTATTTCTTGGGCAGTGGATTAGCCAATGAGAATGTGTTATGTGGTTGTAGCTGACCAATGATGTTTCAGAGTATTGTCTGGCGCTTTGTGCACTTCTGGGTTTTCTTTTGCACACAAGGGTGCTTTTCAATTCTTATTTGTGTATCGCAGTTCCCTATCAAAAGCTACACTCGATGCTGCGTTTCAAACGCTATGGGAGAACAGTCTTTGTTCGACCGGTTGTGAAGCACGTGTGTCAAACACGCCAAAAATTATTTTGGCTTTAAATAACCTCGGCAGGTGACGTGACTAATTATACCTGCACCTGCCGATTATAAATACGCGTGAATGCGGACGCGTCATCAGGTTATTTTGTCTTCAAGGACCTCTTTGTGTGTGCGTGTGTTGTGATGGAGAAGTCTCCCTCTCTGTTATTATTACAAACAAATATAGAAAAAAAAAAGAAGATATTACCTAGATTCTTACACTAGTGACCAAGCACTCTCTGAGTTACTTAGCCTAGTGTAAGAATAAGGAAAACTAAACCAAACCATGACTGACTCAGATCGGAGATGTGATCCTCCTTGTGAGAGGATCCTCTCCGATTTCGACAAGCATGAGTTCTGCTTTGAATGCTTGGGGGCTGACCATCCCACCCAGGGACTTGAGGGAGAATGTGAACTCTGTGATGTTTTTGATTTCAGAGTTCTGGGGGCGAAGCTTACCAGTATCGGGTTCTTCCATTCGGCCTCGCCTTGTCACCCCGCACATACACAAAATGCATGGATGCAGCTCTGGCTCCTTTGCAACTCCAGGGCATCCGCATTTTGAATTACATAGACGACTGGCTGATTTTAGCTCAGTCTCGAGAGCTAGCGCTTCGACATCGGGATGTCGTCCTAGCTCATCTCAAAGCTCTAGGGTTGAGACTCAATGTCAAAAAGAGCATTCTTTCCCTTGCGCAAAATACAACGTATCTCGGGGTCATATGGGACTCGATCGAAATGCAGGCACATTTGTCTCCGGCACGTGTCGAGTCCGTACAAAACACCCTGAGGAGCATCAGGTTAGGCCAGAAAGTGACAAATCATTACTTTCATAGAGTTCTAGGTCTCATGGCGGCGGCTTCCACAGTGATACCTCTTGGCCTCCTGCATATGAGACCGTTTCAGTGGCTCAGAGCCAGGGGGTTTCATCCATGGGCCAACCCCCAGAGGCATATAAGGGTGACGCGCCGGGGGCTTCGCACCCTTTCTATGTGGTTCAGACCTCGGTTTTTGACTTTAGGTCCCACTCTCGTTCCGTGTTGTCGTCGCAAGATGCTAACGACAGACGCATCCCTCACGGGTTGGGGTGCGGTCTTAAATGGCCGTCCAGCCCAAGGGATCTGGAGAGGTCATCTTCTCGATTGGCACATCAATTGCCTCGAAATGATGGCTGTATTTCGGGCCCTGAAATGAAGGATACCATTCGAGGATACCATGTCCTAGTGCGGGTGGACAACACTTCAGTAGTCTCGTACATAAATCACCAGGGCGGACTGCGGTCAGGCCACTTGAACAAATTGGTCCAGCAAATTCTGACCTGGGCGGAGGGCATATTTACATTTACATTTACATTTAGTCATTTGGCAGACGCTTTTATCCAAAGCGACTTACAGTGCACTTATTACAGGGACAATACCCCTTGAGCAACATGGAGTAAAGTGTCTCGCTCAAGGACACACTAGTGGTTGCTGCTGGGATCAAACCAGCAACCTTTGATTTACCAGTTCAGTGGTTTAACCCACTAGACCACCATCACCATCTCAAATTTCTGTCCCTCAGAGCAATTCACATCCCGGGGCATATGAATGTGAGAGCAGACTTGCTGTCCAGACAAGCTCTGACAAACGTTGAAAATGGGGAATTGTTGTATTTTAATGATTATCTAATTTAATGAATTGCTGTGTTAGTTTTAGAGTTTAGGCAAGGCAAGGCAAGGCAAGGCAATTTTATTTATATAGCACATTTCATACACAGTGGCAATTCAAAGTGCTTTACATAGAAGAAATTAAAATAATAAAAAGAAATAAGAGTAATTAAAACAGTTTATAAAAGTAAAATACAGTACAGTACAGACAGTCGGACGAACATTGGCAACAGTGCTCATTCATTAAATGCATAGCTAAACAGATGCGTTTTGAGTCTGGATTTGAAAGTGACTATTGTAGGAGCACATCTGATCTCCTCTGGAAGCTGGTTCCAGCTGCGGCTGGCATAATAGCTAAAAGCAGATTCGCCATGCTTTGAGTGAACCCTTGGTATTTCTAGCTGATATGATCCTAGTGATCTGAGTGATCTGTTGGGTTTATATTCATTGAGCATATCTGCAATGTATTGAGGTCCTAGGCCATTGAATGATTTATATACCAGTAATAATACTTTAAAATCAATCCTAAATTTAACTGGGAGCCAGTGTAAAGACCTGAGGACTGGTGTGATATGTTCATATTTTCTAGTTCTGCTCAGAATCCTGGCGGCAGCGTTCTGTATGAGCTGCAACTGTCTAATGGTCTTTTTGGGAAGGCCAGTGAGGAGTCCGTTACAGTAATCCACCCTGCTGGTGATGAAAGCATGAACAAGTTTCTCTAAGTCTTGTCTGGAAACAAAGCATCTAATTCTTGCAATATTTTTCAGATGGTAGTATGCTGATTTGGTTATTGCTTTGACATGACTACTGAAACTAAGGTCTGACTCTAGTGTCACACCAAGATTCCTGACTTGATTTTTAATTGTTTGACCCCTAGAGTGAAGGTATGCGTTCACCTTGAGAACTTCATCTTTGTTTCCAAATGCAATTGCTTCAGTTTTGTCTTTGTTTAATTGAAGAAAGTTTTGACACATCCAATTGTTGACTTCATCGATGCATTGGCACAGGGAGTCAATGGGGCTGTAATCGTTAGGCGATAGAGCTAAGTAGATCTGTGTGTCGTCTGCATAGCTGTGGTAAGCAATTTTGTTCTTTCTCATTATTTGGCTCAGTGGGAGCATATACAGGTTGAACAGGATTGGCGCAAGAATTGAGCCTTGAGGGACTCCGCATGTCATGGATGTCCACTCAGACTTATGATCTCCTATACTCACATAATAACCTCTCCCATCTAAGTATGACCTGAACCATTTTAGGACTATCCCAGAAAGCCCCACCCAGTTTTCCAGCCTGTCAAGAAGTATGTTATGATCGACAGTGAAGACCATCAAGGTGTGCCACCAGTGGCTCTGACTCGGATATAGACAGCTACACCTCCTCTGTATTGGACTACATCAATACCACCATTGATAGTGTCACAGCTCAAAAGCAGATCACCATATACCCTAATCAGAAGCCATGGATGAACAAGGAAGTGCGCCTCCTGTTGAAAGCACGCAACACCGCCTTCAGATCAGGTGATGCACAGGCCTATAGTACTTCCAGGGCAAATCTGAAGAGGGGCATCAAAAAGGCCAAGCACTGCTACTGGTTGAAGCTGGAGGAGCATTTTACCAATTCTGACCCTCGACGCATGTGGCAGGGCATCCAGGCCATAAGTGACTACAAACCCAACCACTCCATCCCCATAACCACAGATGCTGCCTTTCTGAATGAGCTTAATGACTTTTATGCACGCTTTGAGAGAGACAATAAGGAACCCACCACAAGGCTCACACCTTCTACTGATCACCCAATCATCACACTTAACTCCAAAGATGTTTACACTGCACTAAGCCGGATAAACGCGCGCAAGGCTGCTGGCCCTGATGGCATCCCTGGTCGCGTACTCCGGGCATGTGCGGAGCAGCTCGCTGGGGTCTTCACGGACATCTTCAACCTGTCCCTCGCCCAAGCAGTGGTACCAGCATGTTTCAAATCCACCTCCATTGTGCCCATTCCAAAACATTCCAGCCCGACATGCCTGAACGACTACCGCCCTGTAGCACTCACACCCATTGTTATGAAGTGCTTTGAGCGGCTGGTCCTGTCACACCTAAAAGACTCTTTACCATCCACACTAGATCCATACCAATTTGCCTATCGTAGAAACAGGAGCACAGATGATGCGGTGTCCATGGCGCTGCACTCCGTGCTCACACATCTGGACAATAAGGACACTTATGCATGCATGCTGTTTAGTGTTGTCACGATACTGGAATTTCTAACTTCGATATGATACCTTGAAAAATATCGATACTCGATACCATTTTCGATACCACAGAGAAAAAAAACTGCCACAACATTAAGGGGGTACATTTTTTTATTATTATTTAAAGATAAATATAACATATATAATGTATAATGTATTATAAAAAGTTATCAAAGGGTCAAATGCATTATAATTCTTCAAAATGTGTGTTGTAACGCATTATGTACTGTTGCAGGTCGAGTCTCAACTTCCTTCTGGTGCTACAAGAGAATGCCAAATTTTAATAAACTTTTTTTTTGACCACACTTTTAAAATGAACTGAACTATATAACTAATCTTAGAACTTAAGTTAATGGTAATAGATATTTGTTAAATGAATAAACAATGAAAAATACTTCCAAAACATATATTAATCTTAGTTAAAAGTTAATTTAAACTAACATTTACTAATACATGTACTAATTAAAATCCAAAGTTCTATCTGTAAATATTTTTTTTCATTGGACCAAAGCAAACATGATCCGTTGTATTTTATTACGTACTGTCATCAAAGATTAAAATATACTGTAGCAAATGCATTGCTCATCGTTCATAAATGCTGGTTAATACATAACATTATTTGTTGAACATATTTTAATGCGGGATTCACATATCACCGATCCACCGAACACCCAAACTTGCGTGCATAGCACACGAAAACAATGCTCACTGGATCGACATGAAGACAAATTACAGAATAGAAGTAATCATTTTTTGAATTAAGTTAATTAAGCACAAGTTAATTTACATTTGACAACAGTTAACGTATTTAAAGATTCACAGTTAAAGATTCGTTCAATCGGATAATATTAACCTTAAGAATTAAGGTGAAAAAAACGAGACAACTCTTATATTGCTATATTAGAGGTGTTAGCGCCTTTTGTTAGCACTGCTCTGTAGCAACTCTTGCGTATTGGCTTGTTTGTGTCCTTCGGCTTTCCATGTTCATTTGCTTCATATCCAAAATATTCCAGATAGCACTCCTGCTGTGTTCTTTATCAACCAAAGCCGGTTGCGGAGGCGCCGCACGCGCCATATTTATAATCACTTCACTTTTGCTATTTAACCAGACCGAATGAGACGAGACACGTGACAGGCACTGCGGTCACGTGTGGTGTTTGTCAACGCGCCTTTGGAGATAAGTGAAAGTGACAGCTCGGCTAGGATCGGTGTATCGATACTTCGGGAAATTAGTATTGGTATCGTTCAAATATTTCAGTATCGATACTTATCGAAATATCGATATTTTTGACAACACTAATGCTGTTTGTAGACTTCAGTTCTGCATTCAATACCGTAATCCCTTCCAAGCTAATCATCAAACTTGGAAACCTAGGCATTAACAATTCAACCTGCAACTGGATTATGGATTTCCTGACGAACAGGCCTCAGCTTGTTAGGTTAGGCAACATCTGCTCCACCACAACCACCCTCAACACTGGTGTACCACAGGGCTGCGTACTGAGCCCCTTTCTCTACTCCCTTTTCACACTCGACTGCAGGCCTGTGAATGGAACTAACTCCCTCATCAAGTTTGCAGACGACACTACAGTGATTGGTCTCATCAGCAACAACGATGAGACTGCTTACAGGGAGGAGGTACGGCACCTGGCCACATGGTGCTCAAACAACAACCTGCTCCTTAACACCTCAAAGACAAAGGAGATCATCATGGACTTCAGGAAGGCGAAAGGAGGCACACACGACCCCATCCACATTAACGGGACGGCTGTTGAACGTGTTTCCAGTTTTAAGTTCCTGGGGACCCATATTTCGGAGGACCTGTCCTGGACCACCAACACCTCATGCCTGGTCAAGAAGGCTCACCAGCGTCTCTTCTTTCTGAGGACACTGAAGAAGAACCAACTGTCTTCAACTATCCTGGTGAACTTCTATCGCTGCACGATGGAGAGCATCCTGACCAACTGTGTCACAGTCTGGTACGGGAACTGTTCTGTTGCTGAGCGCAAGGCACTGCAGCGGGTGGTGAAAACAGCCCAGCACATCACAGGAACTACACTTCCTTCCATTGAGGATATCCAGAAGAAACGCTGTCTGCGTCGAGCTCGCAGCATTCTCAAGGACTCCTCTCACCCCGCTCATAGACTGTTTACTCTCCTGCCTTCTGGTAGGCGCTTCAGGTGCCTCCGGACAAGAACCAGCAGACTAGGAAACAGCTTTTTTCCCAGAGCTGTTTCATTATTGAACTCTGCTCCCCACTGATTCCACTACCTCTCATAACTTTAAGTTAATGCTGCTATTACAATGTTTACATTGCACTACAGGTCTGCCATGCATGACTGCACTGTACACACCAGTATGTAACACATCTCAATAAAATGGAAGGAAGGAGGCGGGAACCGGCAAACATTTAAACATTTAATAAAGTAATATAACAGCCGGCGGCCCCTCACGGACGACCGCCGGCGAACAAAACATAATATAAATACAAACATAACATAAGTTCGGGCCCGGTCCTCTCTCCTCGACGGTCCGGTCGCTCGTTCTTTTATATGCTCCCATCTCCTACGTGATTCGAGGCCGGTGTGCGCACAGCTGGCGCTAATTCACAATTACTCACCGGACTCGAACCACGGTCTCGCCCCGCCTACTCTACTACATACCCCCATCACCCCTCACAGGCCGGGGGGTACCCCCGCGACTGTGCAAGCTCCCTCCCCCTCCCTCGGGGGGGGGTGGGGGGTATGCAGCGACGAGACGAGACAACGGAGACGGGAGCCCTCGGAGCGACCGGAAAGAGAGAGGGGAGAGAGGAAAAAAATAAATAAATCCGGTTCCCCGACATGCTGCCGCTCGTTCCTCAACCAGCCGGAGTACTCTCCTTCGCGGTGCCTTGCGGTGGCCCTGGGGCTTCGGTGGACGGCTCGACCGTCCGCCCCCTGGCGGCCGGCGGTGGCTCCTCCTTTATCCGGGAGTCGGGGCGGGTTCCCCGTCCCCTGTTCCTCCCCCTTGGGCGGACGGACGCAGGCTCCGGCCTCTGGCAGGCGGTGGCTCACCCGGCACTTCCGCCCCCTGCTCCTCCCCCTCGGGGGACGGACACAGGCTCCGGCCTCTGGCGGACGGCGGCAACCCCCCCGCTCCCAATTGGACGAAAGCCACCCCACCTCGACCCAGGGGCGCGGCAGCAAAGGTCGCCGTTCCACCGAAGTTTTGACGGTGGCCGCACTGTGCACTTCCGTTTCCCCAGAGCCACCGCTTCGGGCAGCCACTGGCGGACGCCCTTCGTCCGCGCTGCCCGAACTCTCCGGCACCGCGAGGCCACTCGGCGGCGAGGACTCTCCGACAGCATGTCTCTCCTTCCTCCCGGGTTTCGGCACCAATGTAACAAATCTCAATAACATGGAAGGAAGGAGGCGGGAACCGGCAAACATTTAAACATTTAATAAAGTAATATAACAGGCGGCGGCCCCTCACGGACGACCGCCGGCGAACAAAACATAATATAAATACAAACATAACATAAGTTCGGGCCCGGTCCTCTCTCCTCGACGGTCCGGTCGCTCGTTCTTTTATATGCTCCCATCTCCTACGTGATTCGAGGCCGGTGTGCGCACAGCTGGCGCTAATTCACAATTACTCACCGGACTCGAACCACGGTCTCGCCCCGACTACTCTACTACACAGTACTTCATGTATCTGCTCTACCGGACTGTTTACACACACACAGCATCATTTGCTGCTATATCACTCTATACTGCTCACTTGCACACCAGGAATATTACACTGAATGCTCATTTGCACTAATGGACTACTTTCATAACTGCATTAACTCATCTACTGCACTGTAACTTTCATAACTGCATTAACTCATCTACTTCACTGTAACCTTAATAACTGCATTAACTCACCTACTGCACTGTAACTTCAATAACTGCACTAACTCACCTACTGCGTTGTAACTCATCTATTGCATTGCATCTATCGCATAACTAACTGCATCTACTCATCTATTGCGCTATAGCTTCAATAACTGCACTAACTCATCTACTGCACTGTAACTGTATATCTGCATCTACTCATGTATTGCGCCGTACCTTTAATAACCACATTAACTCATCTACTGCACTGCAACTTTAATAGCTAATGTCTGTAACTAATGCACACTCAAGTCACATGCACTATTGTATAGTCTATATTGTTATCTGTTCATAACCTCCTGTACACTAATGTTCACAGTATATAGCCTTCTGTATATATTGTTCATAGAACATACCGATTTTCATATTTTTATAGTACATGCCCATCGTAAATTATTTTCCTAATATCGTATTCTGTATTTATTCACACTGTATATCTGCACTTGCTAATTGCACTTCTGGTTAGACCTAAACTACATTTCGTTACAGTGTACTTGTATATGTGTAATGACAATAAAGTTGAATCTAATCTAATCTAATCTAATCTAAAATGTGCTATTTTAGAGTGACAAAACAGAAAATGTTGTTAGGATAGAACAGCGTGATGCTTTAATTCTTCTAACTTAAATAATTATTGGAAAAAAGTAAAGAAATCTTGAAATAATCGTTGTAAATGGTCTTTTTCTAGATAGGTAGTGAAATGGCTTCACCATCGGATGTGCCACATTCAAGAAACCACCTTTCTCATCCAATGTCATCTGGAAACGTAGCAAATCCAAAAGATATGCATGCTTTTATACACAGGGTTAAGGTTGTAGAAGATCTTTTGGCAGTGTTCGTGGATAGCAACATAATTCTATCAACTCTGAAAATGGACTTTGTGAATGAGAGTGCTGTAGATGATGCTGGAGTGTCCAGAGAAGTCTATACTGCATTCTGGGATCAGTTCCTCGAACAGTGTGAAGGCGAAGATGAACGGATTCCTAGACTAAGGCCAGACTTCTCTGAAGTTGAATGGGAAGCAGTTAGAAGGATATGGGTAAAATGATTACTTGACCTCGGTGAACTACCCGTTAGACTTGCCAGTGCTTTCATTTTAGCATGCATGCATGGAATTGACTCCTGATGTCATCTTTCCACAACAACCTTTCTGTGACTGAACGATCTGCTGTTGCAAAAGCTCGTCAACGCATACTGGAGGAATGTGATGAAGAGGATTTGCTTGATCTCTTCACAAGAATGGGCTCTCACTGCATCCCTCTGAAAAACAACATGGAAGTTGCCATTCAAACAATTGCCCATAAAGCAATTCTTCAAGAGCCCAAATACATAATAGATTGCTTCTCCAAAACCATGCAATTTGCACTGCCCAAAGTACCAGACCAGGAAAGACTACTGTCTCTGTATGACACAAAGAAGGCAACTGGAAAAAAGGTAGTAAAGCTACTTCAAACATCACAGATGATTCGCTCTCAGAAAGAACACACTGTATTCAATCATCTGCAACATTCAGTCAGAAATGCTGACCAAAGCAAAGCAGAAAAATTTCTACGCTTCTGTACAGGTTCTTCTGTCATATGTGTTGATCAAATTAAGGTAAGCTTCAATGCAGAATCTGGCCTCAGCAGAAGACCAGTTGCTCATTCGTGTGGAGCTACTCTTGATTTACCATATACTAACATGTCATGGTTTCACCTCTCCCTGTCTGGTATTTCTTGGATTAGAGGTGGAATCATACAGAATCCTCTGTTTCTTGTGGGGAGAGATGGTTTTGACACTTTTGGCTTTCCATATGGTATTGACACTCATGGCTTTCCATACTCTCCCCGAGTCACGTCATTGTTTCCCTACCCTCCTGTTTCCTAGTTTGTGTTAATTACCTTGCCTATAAAGAGTCCTCATGTTTCTTTGTCTAGTGCGCGTTCATTGTTTGAGGTTTGACGTTGTTGTATGTCTTACCCTTGCTGTAGCTGTTTGTACCCACCTTGTTGCCTATTTGGATGTTCCTTGTTCCTGTTTCGTATTCCCCAGTCTGAGTAAGTTTAGTCATTGTTGTTCAAGTGTTTTGGTTTTATAGTTTAGTTACCCAGGTGAAAAGGAAATATATTTAAATTGAGCTTTTTTGGACATACTTATTATATTTAAATTATACTTTAAAAAGTACATATTAAAGGTATTATTTTGGAACAACTTTGAGTATATTAAGTATACTTAAAGTTAGTTTAAAAATCAATTTAAAGCTACTTTCAATATATTTAATATATTGAAATTGTGTTAAATTGGACCCATTTTAAACACATTAAGTGCAATTTAACTGAATTACTTTAAATTATACTTATAGTACACTTTATTGCTGTACTAGAACTATAATGAAAATATAATTTCAGTTGATCATTATTGTGCTACCAGTATACTTTAAATGTCTTTAAAGCTCCTTGATAATTTATTTGCAGATCACTAAAGGGGTACTATTTATATACTAAAAATGTATTACACAAATGGTTATTTATTATGACAATTTATATTTTCAATTTATTAAAATATAATGCAAAATACTCATTAACAGACAGTAAAAATACTGTAAATTACACACAAGCATTTTGAAACTACAAAACTTTAATGTCATTTTTACATCAAGCATACATTAAAAACCAGCAAATGTAAACTCCACAATGACATTCAATGTAGTGGCATACAGATATGTAACTTAAAACTTAATTGGCTTCGATAAGCAAAACTTAAAATAAATTAACAAATAAAAACTTAAATAAATCAAAGTGCATTTATACAAGCTGCAAACAGCTGAATCAAATGAAGAACCACGGAAGTCAATAAATTGAATTTATTTCAACAAACTGGCAATAACCAAACAGTTTACCAAGGACTGTATCATCTGAAACGTCACTGTCTTCATCCTTCCAGTGGAGAGCGACTGTTCTTTGAGTTTGACTCGTTGTTGCATTTCCTGCGAATGAGCGCTCGCACCTCAGACACTGTTGTGTTCGGGAACTGTTTAATCACAGTGTCTGTGAATAGGAGGAAAATAAACTTTTTAAATATTAAAGCACAATTTAAGAAAAACTATTTTTGCAACAGAACAGAATGTTTTGAAATTTATATTTTGTTAATTGATATAAATGTAACGTTCTTTTACATGGCAACCGTATGTATTGATCACCTCTTAATGTAAAAATAGATATTAAATATGAGATGCTAGTGAAATTAAAATGGACAGAAATACAAGTCTTGCTGAACAACTGTGAACTTGATTCATGAAAAAACATAAAAAAACATTTAAGTTTAAGTGAAAAGTAGCCTGCCATCAATTACTGTATAATACATGACAAATCTTTTTTGGCATACTTTAAGTTGTGGTCAGTCCCTTGTGACTTGTGAAGGGGGCAAAAAAGTGATGATGAACAAGAAGCACACATACCAATAAGAACGGTGACCTTGTGAGGGTCCAATTGGTCTTTTGATGTTTCCTGATTTCCCAGTAAGAGTACATCTTGCCAGTTTATCTTTTCCAAAAATTAGAGTTGCCAAATCTTGTGCAAAAAGAGAAACCCGTGACTTATTCAGTCTGTCATACATCCTCTTTGGGACTTTCACATCAGAATCGGCTATAGAAATCTGGGTAATAATAAACAAGCAGTATTAGGAAAAAAATTGAATGGCATCAATGAAATTCATTTAGTGTATGCTACTGGATTTTCTAAAGTGGTCATGAGCAAACAAAGACAGCTAAAAAATATATGATAAATACTACTATGACTTTTTTATTATCATTTAATAAAGTTTTCTAACCATTTCTGAGGATTCAGCAAGAGACATCTCACTGGAACTGGAACTTGAGCTGTATGAGCCTCTTTTAATGGACTCTAAGACATCTTTGAGAGATGATACTATCCCAGGAAGCTCTACAAGATTAAAAAGTATGTTTCAGATTGAGTTCACCTGATTGACAAAAAAACTGTTCAAAAAATATTTTTGACTCAGTCGGCTTAAATCATTAAATAAAAACGTCATATTTACATTTCAATTAACTAATAATTTACCTTTTAAAGCTTTGACAACATCACCATCAAGCTTGACAGTGTTCTGCGGAGGTGTGCTCTGCAAAAGACTGTTCTCAAATTCCTTGCTTCCATTATCACAATCTTGTTCGTTGTCACTGTCCACTGCAGTCTGTGTGTTAAATTTGACACAAGGTTAGAAGAAGCTCGACAAACACCTACAGTAAATTACTGATGTTGTATTCACTTATGTAACCAGTTTAGATAACATGAAATGTTATGTTAATAGTTGCATAATTACAATTTATATTTTTAATTATTGTGTTTACTGGGACGCCAGGGCTTCATGCGAAATCTAAACGATTCAACTCTTCGGCAGAGATTTAGGGACCAGATGAAACACACAAATTGCATGCAAAAAGAAGGGTGACTATCCCAAACTCACTGCAGCTCCCATAAAAATGTTTTACATAGTTGTGACCCTGCATGTAAAAAGTCATTGTGGGTGATGTGCTGTTTTTCTTACATAAAATCATTCCACACAATGTAAAGAACATTATGAAAAAAGTAAAGCTGTGTAAACAGATTAACTCATAGTTAAATAAATAGCTGAAATCAAACTTTGATGCTTATCACCCAATTAAGATTTTTTATCTTTAGCCTGGATTTCACAGGGACACATTTAACATTTGATTCAAGTCTTATTAAAGGAAAACTAAAAGATGCTTTATGAATCTCCTTTTCAGACAAAGTTGAAAAACTGAGGTGAATGTAGCCCAAAAGTTATGCGGCCTTTACAAAGGACACGGAATGCGCTACACTGGCCGCTAGGTTCAGCATAGCCCTTCTATTTGCGCTGCGCTGGCAGGAGCAAAGTATGCAGAGTTTTAAAGCGAAAGGAATTCTACACGGTTTCTATAGCAAAAGAGCTTTATTTCAAAGTAGTGGAGGAGGCTAGACGAGAATTTCACAGGCATATTACCTACCTAAAGCAAGCTACCTGACTTAAAACACACCTGACATGCCAACTTGAATTGACATGTCATCAAATCAAAACACCCATTCATGGAGATAGCAATTGAAATGAATGGGTTTCCTAGCACAGCGCATTCCGCGTCCTGTGTGAAAGCCGCATTACCTTGATACTTTGATACTTCACTGTAATGAAAAATAGATCATAGTGAAAAAAAAACTTTGAAATAATTTGATATGAAATTAAAACATTGCTTACTCTTTTCCTTGATCTTCTCTGCTCGTTCTTTTCAAACATGTCAATGTCTGTGTTATCTGAATCATCGGACATTGGAGTGGGGGTTACGGGTACTGCTTTCTTTCTTTGTAAGTTCTGAAGGTCTCTTTTGAGTTTGTCTCCCATTGCAACATCGGCTGCACCTTGAGAAGTACTTGCAATCTAAAAATAATACATTCTTATGTTACATTTCACCAGCAAAAATAATATTTATAAAGAAACTGAAAAAGGATCAGGCAAGGCCATTCATTATTATGAAAGTAAGGACAATCCAAAACCTTTAAGGCCTCAGCTGTTTTTTTCCCCTGCTGTGTGGTTGTCTTCCAGATGTCTTCTCCTCTCTTAAAAGCATCTCTCTTCACAATTAAGTCTTTGTAAACATCTGTCATTAAAAACAAAAGGTTAAATAACAAAATTATAATATAAGAACATTTTAAACTGAGAAATAGATCACGTCCATGCACACATCCAACAAGCCCAGGTCGAGGCGAATCGACTGCGCCAGCATCCTGAGTATATCTAAATACTTTCAAATACTTGTCATAAATAATTACTTTTCCACTACAATAACTTTACTAATAAATATAATAATATTGTAACAAGGCTTAAGGCCGATTAATTAGCAAGCATTATTTTTAATGCAAAGAGTGGACAACGTTTTATAGCGGTTATATCAAACAGAAAAAGACACTTTCTAGGAAGCATCAACAATAGGTGCCTAAATTTACTAGACCTAATGCTAGCAAGTCGGTATTGTGTCAGTAATCCACGTAACTTAGCTATCATTGATCTAAATGCTAACAAACGTTGAAATGATGTTTGCGTGGGAAAATAGTTTCTAAACCCAAAGTGATCTTAAAGCTAGTCACACTCATCGATAAAATGAATCAGCTTACCACTAAGAAGTAGAATTTTTGCTGGCAGTGTCTTGGTCTGTCCATGTCTGCTGCGACTTGACAGACGCACCTCTACATAGCCCTCTTCGCTTCGAAGTTGCTCGCGTGAACCGACCACGAACTCTGATAGTCTGTGCTCTCCTAAAATGATATCGGTGCTGTCCACTTTCAAGATATCAGAGTCAGGGAAATAAAACAAAGCATACTTTGGAAACGACATGGCTCCTGCTGACATTTCTTTTCCGTTGGTCGCCCAGCCGAAATGACCGCTCAAAACGTCAGTTTTCAATTGGCTGTCTCTGATTGGACAGTTAGTGTTAATATGATTTGAAAGGCTTTACTCTTATTGGTCAAACTGAATGCCCTGCGAAATTGCATTCACTTCAAAAATAGTATAAACTACCGTTGATAGTATTAATAATTGCTACTTCCGTCGCCATAACATCAGTTGGAATGCCTCTGGCGCTGAAATGACAATAAAGAAGAAATATAAATCTTACCTGGACTCACAAGATAATGAGATTCCAAAAACGACAAATCACCGCTTTAAGAAGTTGGCTGCAAATAAAGAGGTATGTTTTATTTGAATGTTTTTTTAGTTAAATATTATTTTCCAGCACAGTTTGAAAATTGTAGCCAGACTTGCAACAAATTATATATATTATTTTCTTTATTCTGCATGGTATTCCTGCTACATACAACATGCTGTATTTGCACGTCTGTCTGTGGTACACAGTATTTCTACATCTTTGTCATTTTCTTTTTTGCAGAATTCACGCCGAGGTGGTTACAAAGACTATGTGTGCTGCAATGATTCTGAATTACCAAGAACAACTGAATACAGGAGAAGGAAAAAACTGGTAAATAGGCATAAGTATCTATAGACTGTAGTTTTCCTGTAGCTCAGTGGTAAGAGCATTGTGTTAACAACGTAAGCTTGTGGGTTGGATCCTAGGGTATTGCATCTTGTGATTTTTTTTTTTTTTTTGAGTATTTCAAAGCCTACTGCTAGTACTAGAGATTTATATTATTATTAATTGATTCATGAAGCTGCAAGGTAAAGTTTATGATACTTACAGTAACTTGATATTTTTCAGCTCCCAGTCAATTTCAATAACAATGAGTCCAGCAAGGAAAATAACAATGTTCATTATACTCAGTGCCCAAGACCAGCAAAGCGATTCAAATCGGATAACCAAGAGCAGGAAATACTTGAGTGGGTAGGTAAACGTTTATCAACATCAGTTTTTTTATTTTAAAATTTTTACGTCACAGATTTAAAATCAAACAACATATAATGTTATATGTCATATAATGAAAAAAACAGTAATCCATCATTTGGCCTGCATATGTATATGTATGTTTTATAGAGTGTTAATGAAGTGACTACTAATGATAGCAGAGGGCTGCCTCACCTGACCAATTTGTGCCAGTCTCCTGAGATTCATCATCAGGAAGCCGACTTACACTCTCAGGTAAATATATTATTATTTGTTATGTACATCCACAATTACATTATACTGTATGTGGCTGGATAGACTACTGTCACAACATGACAATATTATATGACTTGGCTTTTATAAATTGGGTTTTGGAACTGTGAGGGTTAGATGAGTTTATTTTTGTACATGTCTGTACAAATACAGACATAATTGTTACAGCTAGAGGAAGTGGCTTTGAAATATTTATAGAACTATTGCAGGTCATTTAAATGGGTCATTTTAAAATTCTAAACATGTCTCTAAATTTGTTCAAATAAAAGTTGTTTGCAGAACTTGCCACTCAGATATACAAATCTTTATTCAACAGACAATTAAGGACAGGCCTGATATTGTCTGTGGTGGACACCAAGAGTATACTGATTTGCAACTAGCACCTGAGATACCTCACCTGAACCAAGGACCAAGCTCAAATCCATCGCAGGTAAATTATTGATGGGTGTGGCTAAAATCCTGCATTACATAAAAGGAATCTAATTATTACGATTGGCCCACACCATTGGAAAATAATTTATAATTGCATTAAACACAAACTTAAATAATATAGTTGCACATTACATTCTTTATAGAATTTTATCTACCAAGTACCTGGAACCAATGGAGGGTTTCAGGTCAGTTTGGTGCAAAATTAAATGAAATTGGTAAAGAGATGGATCCTGGACAGTTTTCGTTAAAACTGTTAGATAGATCACTGTTTTTCTGCATTATCACAGGCTTTGTGCAAGTGTCCATCTAGTTACTAATCTGTTTGTTAATTCATTTATTTATTTTTGTTGTTGTAGGGATCAGAGGTGGATGAGCTACTTTACCCAGGAGCACCTATCTCCAGAGGTCATAGTATGATGCTTTTAATGTCCTTTATTTTGAGACACAACCTCTCAGGGACAGCTCTGGAAGACCTCCTCAAGTTGTTTAATGAACATTTCCCAGGAACTGTGCCAGCTACTTCTTACCTATTTCATAAAGCTTATGGTCAGTTTGGACAATATGAATCACATTTTTACTGGTCTGGATGCACAAACTATATAGGTAAGGTTAATGGTCAGACACAGTGTTCTGTATGTCACATGACGTTTGATGCAGACAAAAATTTAAAAAACGGGTCGTATTTTCTGGTTTTAAAATTATCTGGACAAATTAAGGACATTCTGGAAAGTCCGAAGAATACTTTAGAGAGAAAAATGTCAACTAATGGCATTATAAATGACATAAATTCAGGAATGGAGTATGAAAAGCTAATCAGGGCTGGTAAAATTGATAAAGAGGATGTGAGTTTATTGTGGAACTGTGATGGTATCCCAGTTTTCAAGAGCTCAAAGTCTCAGCTATGGCCCATTCAGTGCCAGATCATTGAACTGGATCCAAAAGAACGGAAAAATAATATCTGCATTCCTTGTATTTGGTTTGGAGAGAAGAAACCTAACATGGCAACTCTGTTAACTCCATTTGTTGATGAGCTTCAAGAACTGGAGCAAACTGGAATCAAATGGACAGACACACAGAACGAGCAACATTCATCTAAGGTGCATGCCCTGATCTGTAGTTCAGATTCAGTGGCTCGTCCCCAAATTCGAAACACAAAGCAATTTAATGGCATATATGGCTGTGACTTTTGCTATCATAAGGGTGGGAGATCATACTCTTACACATGTCCTGAACCTCGTCATCGTTCCTACCCTCCTGTTCCCTAGTTTGTGTTGATTAGCTTTCCTTGATTGTAATCCCTTGCACCTGTTCCCTCTTGTTATCTTCCCTATAAGAGTCCTCACGTTTCACTGTCTTGTGCGCGTTCATTGTAAGTGTTACCTTGCATGTTTTAGACGTGTCTGTATGCTGTAGATGTTTACCTTGTTCCTGATGAGGTCTTGCCTGGTTCCTGTTAGTCATTGTTCCTTGTATGCTGTTTATCAACCCTGTGTCTAGTAAGTCTTAGTTTAGTGTTTGTTCCCAGTGTTTGTTTTGTAGTTTAGTAAGTTAGTGTCCTTGTTAAAGTTTATAGTTTCTCCTGTCTTGTTTTCCCCATTGTGGGTTTTGTTTTGTCTTGTTATTTGTAATAAATAGATCTGTTTACTCCCTTCACCTCCTGTTGTCCTGCCTTGCAATTGGGTTCCCATTGAGATTCATAACACTGAACCATCTCTCAGATGCGAATCTGAGCATTTTCAACATGCTATGGCTGCAACTCCTCAGCAGCCTGTAATGGGAGTGAAAGGTCCCTCTCCTTTAATGAAACTAGCAAACTTTAAGATGGTTAATGGGTTTGTGCCTGAATACCAGCACAGTGTTTGCCTAGGAGTAACACGGCAGCTAATGACATTATGGCTGGATTCAACTAATCATGACAAACCATGGTACCTTGGCACAAAATCCGAAGTCATTGATAAGCAGTTACTATCAATCCACCCTCCAGTAGAGTTAACTAGAGTTCCAAGATCTGTAAAAGAACGTAAATATTGGAAGGCCTCTGAATGGAGATCGTTTCTCCTGTTCTATGCTTTACCAGTGCTTTGTGGTGTTCTTCCTAAGAAATACTGGAACCATCTTTTCCTTCTTGTTTTTGGTATATATTCTCTGCTTCAGGAAAATATATCAATGGTTGAGGTTGATAGGGCAGAGAACGCACTAAAGAAATTTGTTAGGGAATTTGAGAAGTTGTATGGCAAAGAAAATATGACATTTAATGTGCACTTGATGACACACATTTCTGCAAGTGTGAGAAACTGGGGACCTTTGTGGGCTACATCCACCTTTTCTTTTGAGTCTTTTAATGGCACACTCTTGAAGTTCTTTAATGGAACCACACATGTCCAACAACAGATAGTCAAGAGATTCCTCAAATGGAGAGACCTTACAACCAAGGCTGACAAGCACATGAAGAATGCCAAAGACACAGTCAAAAAACTGTTCTATCATATGCAGAACAGCATCCAAGAAACAGCAAAATCAGCACAACTGTCAGAGAAAGTTCGGGTTTTTGGTAATCCTCATTTAGTGACAATTCCAGTACGGCACATCCTTGCTATAGAGGATCTCTTTGGTATCAGGGTACAGCAAGGCCTTTATTATGATCGTTTTCTTATTGACGGTGTACTTTATCACACAGAAACTTACACAAGGCTTCAAAAAAGAAACAACTCTGTTGTAGAATTAGCTGATGGCACGTTATGCACGATTCTGAGCATTGTGGCATTTAATCCTAAAGGTTGTAACGAACAAATGAGTTGTGTTTTGGTTAAGGAGCTTTGTAGGTCTGGAAGACAGCTTTGTAGGGATTCGGACATTAACATATTTTCCAAGTTTATCCATGAGGTTAAAGTGTCAAACACTATTTACGCAGTGTGTACACTGTCTTTAAAACGGAAATGTGTTATGATTGAGTTGAAAGACAAAAAGTATGTCATAGCTCTGCCAAATAATATTGAAAGAGACTGAAATGATTTCAGTTATATTACTGAAAGACTTTAATTAATTAATTTATAGTATATGTAAAATGCTTTATCATTTTTTTCTATTGGCCATTCATGTGTAGAGCACATAAATTGTAAACTTTAAGATTTATTTTTTTGTTGGTGTGTATATGATGTTTTATACTGTTGTGGGGAAAAATGGGAACTAGGGTTCGGATTCAAGTTTGAACTGGATTTTTCAAACTGGCTGTGTGATTTAAATATTGAAAGTCATGATGTTAAATGAAAGTGTCTTGAGTGAGTAAAATGTATGGTGAACATTGTTGTTACTTGTAAATGTAAATATTTGGCTAAAATTTGACATCTTGATACATTTACATGATATATTGTATATGTTTTTAATGTGCGATATTTCAAAAGTACTAAAAGTCATTTTGTTGTTGAAAATGAAAAGAAAAATATATAATTGTAGCAAACCAATAAAGTAAATGAAAACTACACATTTTGCGTCTGTCATATATAAATATGATACAAGTACTCAGAAGTGTTGCAAAAATATGCTTTCTTTTATTTATTAAATATTTAATTAAGTATATGTTTAATACCCAAAATTGTTCTAATATACTTTTTAGAAAATAGTTAAAGTACTTGTCTATAGTGCATTTCGTAAAAGTGTGATTTAGCATATATTTATTACCAACATACTTCTTGTACACTTTTTATTAATACATTGAAATTATGCTTGTGTATTATGCATTTCATAAAAGTGCAATTTATCATATATTTATAACGAGTACTTCAAGTACACTTTTAAAGATGACATTGAAAGTATGCTTGTGTATAGTGCATTTCTTTAAAGTGTAATGAAGCATACATTTATTACCAGAGTACTTCAAGTACACTTTTTACAAATGTATTCAAATACAATTCAAGATATATTTATTGCACTTCGAATAAGCATGTTGAAAATACAAATGCATTATAAACGTACTAATTGAAATTTAAGTATAGTTATAATACAATTAATTCTACGTATTTTTCACCTGGGTTACTGTGCCGAATATTTGCCAAGTGTGGCCCACATACGTTTTAAGATAACTGGGCCACATTTGCCATATCTTATATGGCCCACTTAAGGCTTACAGCCACATAAGCCATAGCTTACTGTGCCGAATATTTGCCAAGTGTGGCCCACATACGTTTTAAGATAACTGGGCCACATTTGCCATGTCTTATATGGCCCACTTAAGGCTTACAGCCACATAAGCCATAGCTTACTGTGCCGAATATTTGCCAAGTGTGGCCCACATACGTTTTAAGATAACTGGGCCACATTTGCCATGTCTTATATGGCCCACTTAAGGCTTACAGCCACATAAGCCATAGCTTACTGTGCCGAATATTTGCCAAGTGTGGCCCACATACGTTTTAAGATAACTGGGCCACATTTGCCATGTCTTATATGGCCCACTTAAGGCTTACAGCCACATAAGCCATAGCTTACTGTGCCGAATATTTGCCAAGTGTGGCCCACATACGTTTTAAGATAACTGGGCCACATTTGCCATGTCTTATATGGCCCACTTAAGGCTTACAGCCACATAAGCCATAGCTTACTGTGCCGAATATTTGCCAAGTGTGGCCCTCATACATTTTAAGATAACTGGGCCACATTTGCCATGTCTTATATGGCACACTTAAGGCTTACAGCCACATAAGCCATAGCTTACTGTGCCGAATATTTGCCAAGTGTGGCCCACATACGTTTTAAGATAACTGGGCCTTATTTGTCATGTCTTATCTGGGCCACTTGCCACATTTGCCAGAGTTAACTGTGCCGAATCTTATCCAAAACTGGCCCACATATGTTTTATAATAACTGGGCCATATTTGCTGCCACATATGTGGGCCACTTTGGGTTTAGACCCAGATTACCCTTAAATGACTATGCCGCATTTTTGCCAAAGGTGGCCCAGATTTGTTCTCTGACATTTGGGCCAAATTCACCATTTAATACATGGGCCACATTAGGTTCACATCCAGATTACACTTTGCCATTAGTGCCACATCTTTGCCTTAAATGGCCCACATATGATTTGGGATCTTTGGCCCACATTTTTTATTAAACAGGTGGGCCACTTCTGGCTCACATCCATTTAGTCTGGGCCGGAAGGAGACCACCAGTGCCGCATAATTGCCTACAGTGGCCCACATCCGTATGCTATCTGGGATTGGCATCTCTGGAAAAATTGTCCGTAGGGTGTGAGTGCGTGAGTGAATGAGTGAGTGTGTGTGCCCTGCGATGGGTTGGCACTCCATCCAGGGTGTATCCTGCCTTGATGCCCGATGACTCCTGAGATAGGCGCAGCCTCCCCGTGACCCGAGGTAGTTCGGATAAGCGGTAGAAAATGGATGGATGGATGGAAGTTGCCACCTGTATGCATTTGCTTTTTACTTATTTTTTTTACATTTGAAAAAGTCCTTGAAATTCTATTTTATAATATTTTTTTAAAATATTAGGAACATTGTTAGCAACTCTTAAAACAAATCGACCTACCTTTAGAAATGTCTGAAAATTATTTGCATCATGAAGCAGCGGGGAAAATACTTTATAAAAGTGAGTAAGCAGTCGTTATTTGTAAGGCATAACTTAAGTAAATTTTTACGGCATACTTCCATTATAAACATATTGGTTCATTATATAAATATTTGTTTGCATGCTTTAGGCCTACATTGTTGAACTGTAATGATGAACATGTTAAGAAATAGTCGAATCACAGAATAACAATAACTGCAATGTGATCTTTTCATGTCAATATTAGGGCTTAATGTGGTCCAAGACAGACGTAAAAAAAACAATTTATACGGACCAAAAGAAGACAAATTTTCGACGTCGATTTTTTGGCTAATTTCGACCAATTTTTGACGGACCAAAAAAGGACCAAATTTCGATGTCGATTTTTAGGCTAAAAGACGGCCAGCACGGGCCGACTTGATTTAGCCCAAAAAAAATGACGTCTAGTGCTGGGTGGGTAGGCTATGGCGTAGGCCCGATGCAGAAGTTCTTATTTTAGGCTGAAATTATTTGACTCAAATGGTGTCGAGAAGACCAGGGTTCAAACTCACAGATGTGTCTAATATGCATCTTAAGCGACACGAGCAAAACTCAATTGAGCGTGACAGCCGGTGATCACGAAGACCTTTAATAACAGCATCGCGTTTGAGAAACAAATGATCTGCAGAGGAAACTATGATGTTCATATGTTTATAATGTTTACTTGTTAACCTCATATATACTGAAGATTATTTAACCTTTTTAATTTCTTTAATACCATCAAGTGAATGGAATTCAGACTTTCACTAATCTATACTAATGATGTATTACGTAAGTGTTTTTCCTAATGTCTGTGATTAGACTCCTTTGCATTGACTCATACTGCAAATCACTTGCTTCTGTGTCTGTAAAGATGTGAGATTATTTCCTGAGAGAAATTGTTTAATGATTATAAAATCTTGTGACAGTGTGATCATAAAAGCATCATTTACTTGATTCTCCTCAAGAGACTTCTGTAGAATCTCCATTAAGAGATATTTTAAATTCTTATCCAAAAATAACATTGAAACAATTCATATTTGGACAACATCTTCCACTTTTCATTACCACAAAGTAAAAGATTGTTTTATTTTGGAAATCATTTTCACTAAATCTTATGTTTCTGAATCAGTTGGACATGAATAATCTGCGTATGAATCTCAACAACGTTGATGATCAAGAAAAAAAGCTTCATGGTGCAATGCATGCTGGGTAACATCATAGTACAAAACTCACTCATGACTCCCAGCATGCATTGCAGTTGATCTGTTTATCTGAATTAGTTTAAAGAGTTTGAATTAGTTTTTAAACACCAACTTAATCACAGTCAAGAGTCAAGAGCTCAACTGAAGCAAACACTGATCACAGTAATGATAGATTGTTGAAATGTCAACATTAATAGCGAGTGCAAAAGTTGAAAACCTTTCTAGTAATCAACATTATGGGATGAGGTGATGGCTGCACATGTATGGCCAGTCCTAGGGGCCAGTGAGCTAATTCTCGGGGTCCATTAGTGGCCTCATTTGTTTTTCAGACACGGAGCTGTTGTTAAAGGTCTCTCTGATCACCGGCTGTCACGCTCGATTGAGTTTTGCTCGCGTCATTTAAGATACATATTAGGCACATATGTGTATTTGAACCCTGGTCTTCTCGTAAACCATTTGTGACCCTGGACAGCAAAACAAAAAAATGGGTCAATTTTTGAAATTGAGACTTACATAATCTGAACACTGAATAAATAATATCTATTGATGTAAGAGTTTATAGAATAGGACAATATCTGACTGATATACAACCATTTAAAAGCAAAGAGAGAGCAAAGAAATCTAAATAATGAGAAATTTGCCTGTGAAAGGCAATCCACTCACAAAAATAAAGTTTTTGTATATTTAGGGTAGGAAATTTACTAAATATCTTCATAGAACATGATATTAACCTTATATTCTAATGATTTTGACCCATACAATGTATTTTTGTCTTTTACTAAAAATGTTCTCGTGCTACTAAAGACTGGATTTGTGATCCAGGGTCACATTTGAGTAAAATACCTTCATCTTAAAATAAAAACTTCTGCACGGGACTTACGCCATAGTCTGAAGTGCAACTCTCCAAAAATAAAACAGCGTCAATGTGGACAACAAGCGCTGTGGCGATGGTGTCAGGACACATACACATTTCCAAAGGTAGTTTCTTGATAAATTACGTGTTTTTCTGTATTTAAATCAACTTAACCTGCAAAAGTGACTGTTAACCTGTCACTCTCACTGCTAAATGCTTCTCCCACAGTGTACACAACAAACCTCTTCTTCTTCAGCTCTTGTCTTGGTTACATAAGCAACACGCCTGTGGACACTGATATCCAGTGACAATTGCCTGTCGACGCGGACAACAACACTCAAGTATAAACAACTTTATGTTTATTTACAACATTATAACCGGCAATCCACAGCAGGCAGTCAGTTTGGGCACAGGATAGGTCACCTACCAAAACTCGTCTTTTGCCCTTGAAGTAGCTGCAGGAAGGGTACACCATGTGAACTGTTGTCTCAGATTTTGAAGTGTTTTTATTACTGAATTCATTATGTATCATTGAAACGGCCAAATTTATGAAAAACAGCTTTTCATCTCCCTCCAAAACTCACTTCAATGGATCTGCTCTTCTAAGTACGTAGGGAACATGCGATTGGATTCCCCTGAAGATGCTACAATAGTGTTCAGTTTTTGCACAGATCAATTGATTCACATTATAATACTTCAGTTAAACATCAAGGTGCAGTGATAACTTTTGTGCTGAATGTAGTAGAACTATTGACTTTCATTAACTCAACCAAATATCTTCATAAATAGGCTATCTTCTTGAAGATACAATGTCCCCCACATCTTGGATGGAAGGGTGGTGAATAACGAACAGCAATTGTATTTTTGAGTAAACTAAAAATTAAATAAATTGAAAAGGCACACATATTGGAAGACAATTTGTGTGTGCATGTTTAAATATATGACCAATATGTAACGTATAAAATTAACAACATGCAATAAATTACAGAAATATGAAATATCAGATGAAATGGGGATATGGTAAAAATTTGATCACTTTTGGAATCTGGCTCTTAAATAAAAGTAGTTGAAGACCTCATGGGCTACGGTTTAGGTCTGACGTAAAAAAATAAACATGCTTTGGTCGGCACAACTCATCAAAATAAAGTATTTACAAGCTTTAATTCCATCATATTGTATTATATATCATAAATAATTAGAATTATTTTTAGTGTATTGTGTACTCATGTTGTCAAGTTTGACTGAGTCAAGTCACACAAGACACAATATAAACTTGTCTGATAAGTAAATTTCTTTATTTTCAACTGAAGTTTTTTTCTCAAATGGTGTCGAGAGGACAAGGGTTCAAACTCACAGATGTGTCTAATATGCATCTTAAATGACGCGAGTAAAACTCAATTGAGCGTGACAGACGGTGATCACAGAGACCTTTAATGTATGAAAAACAGCGTCATGTTTAAAAACAAATGATATTCAGAGGACACTCATGGAAACTATGATGTTCAAGTCCTGTGATGTTTACTAGTTAAACTCATATATACTGAAGATTATTTAACCGTTTATTTTCTTTAATACCATCAAGTGAATGGCATTCAGATATTTGTTGAACAATGCAAAAAATGTTTTACTTACGTCTGTAATGAGATGCATTTGCATTGACTCAAAATGACTTCTGTCTCTGTAAAGATGTGAGATTATTTCTATCAAGAGTGTTTATGGATTATAAAATCTTGTGACAGTCTGATGATAAGAGCATCATTTATTTGATTCTCTTCAAAAGACTCCTGTTGGGCCTCCAGCGATCGATCTTTCACACCTACCATATCCCTCCCTGCTTAAATCCACATGAAGTACATGCTTTTAATACCCAGAAACACATGTGTGACCCTGGATCACAAAAGCAGTCTTGAGTAGCACAGAAACATTTTTATTAAAAACAAAAATACATTGTTTTGGTTAAAATCATTAGGATATTAGTAAAGATCATGTTCGATGAAGATATTTATGTCCTAACTTAAATATATACAAACTTTATTTTTGTGAGTGGATGTCCTGCCACAGTGCCCCTGATGAACAACTATAAAGACCCTTTCTCAATACTTAGATTTTTTTGTACTCTCAGATTTTAAACGGTTGTATCTCAGTCAGATATTGTCCTATTCTAGCATCTCATACATCAAAAGACATCTTATTTATTTAGGTTTCAGATTATGTACAAAATTCAAATAATTTACGCATTAAAACTGCTTATGTGATCCAGGGTCACACGTATGTACACAGACACACATATGAGCCAATCCTGCAGACTCACTGCACACAAAATGCAAATCAGTGTCACTATGTACAAACCAAAAACAGGTTTTGCATTTAGGTGAATGCACACATTTGTGTAGGACACTAAAGCTGAAATGTTGAGACTGAACAAGCAAAGACAGTCTGATGTTCACTCCTGAGTGTTGTTGCAGGTGAACTAGTGTTTTCTTCTTATAATTCAAACCAGTCACTTCACTGCGAGTCACTTTGTTCATTTTAATGTGTTTGTTATGATTCAATAAGATATTTTCATCATTTCAGATTCATTTCATACTTGTGAAGCCATCAGCAATGGAAAAACCCATTCATGTGCTGCTGTTCTCAGGTCGGTGTGACACTTTTCATCTAAATGTTAAATGTTTGAATTTATGTTTGTTCAATTACAAAACTAATTGAACTTTAAACTCAAAATAAAATACAAATATGAAGTGAATAAACTTTAAAACATACGTGGATTGATGCCACATGTGAATATTTGATCAGTTTGTCATTTAAATCACCATTTGTTGTAAGAAACCAAAAACTATTTATGGAAAAAAACTAATACAAAGTTCATTAAAACTTAAAATTATTTATTTATATTCAATTATTGTTCATATTTTTAAATTTGGTTCAAATGTGATGTTTTTCAGACTTAATTCAGTTTTTCACATAGAAATAAATCAATTTAATGAGGCGGTTTGAAATCAATTGTGTTAAATGATCTGAATGCAGCAAGACTTTTATTTGTTTATTTGTTGGAATTATGTTATTTACATTTAATCAGTATCACTTTCACACCTGCTACTAATGTTGAAAAATATTGAAATTTCATTGAATCACCTTTATTGTGATCAGAGTTTGCTTTACTTGAGCTCTTGACTCTTGTGGTTTAATGTTAAGTTTATTTCTGCTATTGTAACAGTGTGTTAAGATGAATGTGTTGTGGTTTAAACACAATGAGATCAGATGATGACGTCTAAGTGATGATGCACATTGTCTGAATGTCTATTAATGTGTAACATTTGTCCTGTGATGTCTGTGATACTACAACATGAGGCTAAAGCAGTTTAATGGCTGTGATATTTTCATAAGAATCAACACACATATTCACAAACTGTTATGTAACAACTAAATTGATTAGACACACAAAGGCTTCAGGAATTAACATATCACATTGTGTGCGGCTGTGTTTCTATCACTACACACATGATGAAACATGAGCCTCTCGAGTGGACCTTGATGATGAGATGTGATTTTGGCTTTTGTCTTAGTTTTCATCAAATAATGACAAAAGACTTTTAACTTGACAATTTATTGTGTTGATTTGAGCAGTCAGACAGATGTATATGGAGCTGGTTTACACCTGTGTTCTCATGATGTGAGCACCACTGACATCTGCTTCAGGTGTGGTGTGTTCTCTTAAGGGGGTCTGGTGCTCTCAGAGATGTTTAAAGTTCTGGAGGAAACCATTATTCCACACAGTGGGGGTGCTTTTCTCCTTTTTCTTATATAAGCGGCAGGAAATGTGTTTGAGGAATAAGTGGTTAGGAGACTATATTGCTTTAAAACATGCTTTATTATTCCTGATTTCAATCTATGTAATGTTTTCTTCTCTTTTTGGATTGTATGTGATGGTAGAATGATCTGCTCTGGTGCTTCACCTGGTGAATCTGGTCTATTAGAGTCAGTCTCTCTTATAGTCACGCCAGAGAGGAGGAGGGTGCCAGTGTGTTAAACCTTGTGCTGGTTTTGTGTTACAGCAGATGTTTTGTTCATAGTCAGTTTGAGCAAATGTGTATCTAGAAGCCTGGATGTACAGTTATGTGATTCATTTTTCTTTTATTCAAGTTATAACTTATGAACTTGTGACCTCAAACCTCTTCATATGTCTTAATAAAACTCCTTATGGAATTATCTTGTGTTTCATCTGAGTCTTCCCATCACCTCTCTTCACTCAGTGCTTTACACTGTTAGCTCTTATCTGCTGTTTCTACAGTAGTATATTGTCAACACTGTTAACAGATAGTTACTGTAGATCATACATCTGCAAAATATCTTCTTGAGGTTAAATATGTAAGTCACCATTAGTGTGATCTGTGTTATTTTAGTTGTACTGTTGGCTCGAATTATTTAAAACGGTTGTCCTTAACTGTCTACTCAAAGAACATTTGTCTGCCAATAAATTACTTAAGAAATGGCAGGTAAGGGCTAACGGTGTACTTTACCATTGGGTTTCACACAAATTCATCAAGAATCACCATATTAAAAGGTTGATACACTGAGTCTTGATGAATTTGTGTCTTATTTATAAACGGTTGTAATGTTTACGTGTGTAATTCATTTAGAAGATATTTATAATATATGTTTGTCTCAAAACAGCTGAATCTCACTCTCTACTATCATACATGCAGCAGCACAACACTGTTCTCATCCACATACAAACAGTGTAGAGTCAAGAGCTCAACTAAAGCAAACACTCATCATCATAATGATGACTTCAAATGACAAACCAGTCACATCTAAACCTCTAAGATCACAGTTTGAGCACACAGTGAGTTTGCTGTGAGGTTACATTTTGACCTCATCGTGAGCTTTCTGTAAACTCATGTTGACATCACTGTGAGATTGTTGTGACATCATCATGTTGGCTGGGTTATTATTGTTTATAACCATTTAAAACAATGAAATGTTAATGTCTGTTGTCAAAAAATAAATTGCAGGTTTAACACTGATCTCTCTCTCTCTCTCTCTCTCTCTCTCTCTCTCTCTCTCTCTCTCTCTCTCTCTCTACAGTACTCTATCTGTTCATTCAGAGCATCTCATGTGAATATGTTCTGATACGAGAGAAGATGACTTGGAATGAGGCACAGGTTTACTGCAGACAGCATCACTTTGATCTGGTCACCGTTCAAAACAATGAAGACTGGACAAATGTACAGAGAGAAGTTCATACAGCATTGACTTCAGCCGTCTGGATTGGACTCTACAATAACATTACAAGCTGGCGGTGGTCATATCAAAATGAAGACATTTCATTCTCCAGATGGTATGGAACTGAACCAGACAACAGTAATGGAAAGCAGGAATGTGTCATTATATCATCTAGTGGATTGTATGACAAATACTGCACTAATGTATATCCCTTTATTTGCTTCAAAGGTATGACATAAGACCAACACATGTCAATCACATTAATATTTTAATTAATGCATTGTTATTGGATTTATTTCAATTAAGTAATATGATTCAATCCTCTCATTGACCAGAATGCATTTAGCAGACACTCTAGCTTATTAGTATTATTATTATTATTATTATTATTATCGTCCCCAAAATTTCTGACTGCTACTCCTCCTAAAGCTTTCAAGCTACATCCACAAATCTTTCCACGAACCTTCAAACTGGTCTGACTTGAGTTACTATATCTTATTAAACTGACCCAGGTTCTGGTTTTCGAAAACCGGACTCTCAAAACCACAAAATTTCCCATTGACTTAACATTGGGACAAACTTTGACGGCTCATAACTCAAAGTAAGAATGTAGTAGAAACTTGCGAGTTACCACATTTGAAGAGTCTGGCAGACTCTATAAGAGCATATATCACAATGGGGTGTCAGTTGCACCCCTGGGGTGTAAGAGCCCCCCAAATTTCCCCATATACTTATAATGGAAGAGGAAATATGACCATATAAGGCGTTACAACTGCGGCACAACTCCTTGTCCAGCCCTGGGAATCTCAAGGTTGGACTACTGCAATGCTCTCCTTGTTGGTCTTCCTGCAAAGGCTATCAAACTGCTCCAGCTGGTCAAGAACGCAAAAGGGCTCATGTGACATCCCTTTTCATCTCTCTCCACTGGCTCCCCGTCGGAGCCCGTATCAGATTCAAGTCACTAATGCTTGCCTACAGGACTTTCACTGGATCTGTACCGTGTTACTTACAAACCCTACTGCAACCCTACACCCCATCAAGATCCCTGCGTACAGCAAACCAGCGGCGTCTTGTATTGCCTTCCCATAAGAGCAGTAAATCGCTTTCCTGCTCATTCCGCTTCACAACTCCTTCCTGGTGGAACATTCTTCCTATCTCTGTCCGTTCAACCACATCTCTCACAACATTTAAAAAAAACTACTGAAAACCCATCTCTTCTGTGAATACCTGACAGACAAATAATAAAAAAAAACTCACTAACCCTTTCTCTCAACAGCTATTGGTCTAGCTTTAGTTGAAACCAGTAACTTTGTATTGGCACCTTATGTATTATGGCTCCTGTATGACATATCTCTTGTTGCTCCCTAATTCTTTGTTAGTCGCTTTGGATAAAAGCGTCTGCTAAATGACTAAATGTAAATGTAATTTAAATGTCCCGTGTTGAATATCTTCGCAGTACAACCACTTAGAGACATGGGGGTGGGCTCATTTTACTCAGGCAACCAATCAGTATGCCTGAAACGTCATTAAACTACAAAGCCACGCCCATAGCAACAAAACATGTTAACTTAGCAACCATTTAACAAGACCTATATCTCTACATCAGAACATCGTAGAGACATGGGGGTTGGTTCCTTTTACTCATAGCTTAGAGTATAATCAAATGACAGGTGCTAAGCCACACCCATAGCAACCAAACAGGTTAGCCTAGCAACCGTTTAGCAATACCTATATCTCTGTATCAGAACATCATAGAGACACAGGGGTTGGTTCGTTTAACTCATGGCTTGGAAAATCATACTAGCAGCATGCTAATTGTGCTAGCGAACATGCTTATCATGCTAACAATATATTAAGCCCAATTTTTACACACTGGGGTCATATTATTTTTTCCATCATGTTAAAAAAGTTTAACAATAAACCTCTCAAACTATTTCAAACTCTTCAGGACAGGCTTTGTCAAGCAAACATGTAGTTTGTACTCGAACATTCCAATCTAGTTTTATTTAATTATTAATAAGTTTAATTAATTAGTATTAATTAGTTTATTAATAATGAGTAAAAAAATATTTCCTCGTGAAAGAGAATTAGTTGTAATATCATCATTTCATCATGGCTCAGTGTTAACAGAGCTCTTGTGAATCTGGTCTCTGGTTAGTTCCCAGTGTTAGTTGCTATAGTGACTGAGTTTGAACTATTTCAAGTTTGCTCTATGAAACCGAATCCACCGGCAATAAGTTTGACAAACTCAAATCAGCCTGTCTTATTATCTTATATCTTGTTTTATGAAACAGCCCTCAGGAAGACCAGGAAGACAAGCATTGCATTAGTCCAGTCTAGAGATTATAAAGGTCTGGACCAGAAGTTGAGGAGCATGCTCTGTGAGATAAGAACCGGTCTACCAAACAAAGTTCTTAAAGATTATTATCAAATAATCAAAAAAGATCAATTCAATTGTCCAGCTTGTTTAGTGATGTTGAGTGTTGATCTGTTGATATGAATAGTTTGTTGATCGTCAGTGTTGAGATGCATAAACTGATCTTTGTGTCTGTGTGTCTAAACTATGAGATGCAAAGTATAGTAAAAGAGGTAAATTAAACTCACGTGAAAATGTATTTTCTTTGATGTTGTCCTCTAATGGTGTTTTTCAATCTCATCTTTCTACAGAGAATGAAACAGAAGCTGACAGGTTTGTTTTTGTTAATATCCGAAAGACCTGGCATGAAGCTCAGAGTTACTGCAGACAACATTACACAGATCTGGCCGTCATTCACAATCAAACTGAGAATCAAGTGCTGATGCTGAAGATGTCAATGACAGACATTAGTGAATCATGGATTGGTCTGTTCAGAGACTCATGGAAGTGGTCAGATGAAATAAATGTTGTGGACGTGTCCTCCATTAACTGGATGACTGGACAACCTGACTTGACGGGCGTGAACCAGCCTTGTGGTGTTATACGTCCTGATGGTCTTATAGATGATCAACTGTGTTCTAATACTTTTCCATTCATCTGCAAGACACGTAAGTTTTTATGTGTGATCATAAGCTTCTCACAACACAAACATCATAAATACACAGAATGAGAGAAGAGACTGTAGACAAACATAGCTGTTGATAGTCAAAATAAATAGTCTGACCACAAATGTTCTGTTGAAAATATTGATTTCCATTTTGTATTAAACATTAAAGACAGTGAGAACAACTGATGAAAAACTGTCAGATTGATGATCATATGACACTAAGCAGTCTGGATTTAATAAAGCAATAAGTCGTGTGAAGCAGTGGGTTACAGTGTATTATATAACAGCTAAGGGTGTTGTTGTACAACATGAAGCGGAGTCATTAAAATCACTTTAGCTGTTTTAAAATGCACTGTAACCCACTGCTTCACACGGCTTATTGCTTTAATAAAACTGCTAATCCATATGTGTGGCAAGGTTTCATAAAATAGAGTAAATAAAATGATATTGAGGCTATGTAGTGCAGTCAGCCGTTATAAATAATTTATAAATTATTATAAATAATAATAATGTCTTGAGACTTGTCTGTTGTAACTATCCCAGTGTAAAAAGAAAGTCTCCTCGAACAACAAGTCAGCACAAGAGAAGAAAATCCTGTTTTAATGTCAGATGTGCAGCTATTGTTAGTGTTCTACTGTATTGATCTGATTTGTCCTTCTGAAATGTAGTTTTGGTTTAAATGTTGAAAGATGAAGAAGTAAAGAAGGAGAAATGAAATAAAAAAATCATAATAAAGATTTACATATATATAATCTGTTTTGTGGCTAGTGAAAGTTGCACCAGAAACACTCGAGAGACAATATGATGAATTAATGATTATTATTTATTCATTTTTCCTTTGTGTATTCTAAAGAACAGTTGCTATGAAAACAAAACACATGCAGCTGTTGCGTTAGAAAGATTGGCTGTAGATTTGTGTAACTGTTGTGATGTTGTTTTCTTCACACTTTATATGAGATGAAAATTAATACAGTTTTTAATCTTCCAGCACAGACCAAGAAACAGATTGTGAGATTTGAGCTGAAATCTGGTCAGAATGTCAATGATCCTGCAGTGATGAAGACCATCTTACAGTCTGTGAGTATTCAACTATTTGTGTTGAAAGTGTGTCCTACACAACACAATGAGCTGACACACAGATAGTAGAGTTTTTCAGACTCACTCAAACATGTTTGTTACTGGATTAAGACACAATCACACTTGACTTTGTGTTCTATTGACTTCCAATCATACTCATGAATATTTGTTAGAAGATATTTTGCACTTCGCTGTGTTTCAAAGTTCAAGTTTTTAATAAACACCTTAATATATACATTCAAATATACACAAACATAAACAAAAACTGGTCAGAACTCAAGCTGCTCTCCTTCATGCTGTCAATATGTTTGACTTTGTCAGAAAACACCTTCTGTCCTGAGACTGCTGGTCTGGATTGTGTTAAATGAGTAACTGTGCGTCTGCAGCTGGACTTCTGTCAAAAGCAACTCTCGTCTTCTTTCATTTGATTGTTTATCTCTGTTAGATTCATGAGCGCTTGTAGAAAGCTGAGGTAGATCAACCGCTAGATGTCAGTGTACCAGACGGTCTCTTTAAATGCCACAAAACTACAGGAGACATTCAACAAATTGTTTATTTAATACAATTGTCATTCAATAAAATAATAAAATAAATTAATATTAACGTAATTTAAATAAATAGTTATATTATTAGACGATAGCCAGACTGATAAGAAAACACAGACCGGAAGTTAACTGCAGTACAGGCACAAACGGAAGATAAAACAGTCGATTCATGGCTCCAGTGAATATTTAACCCACCAAAAAATTATTCTGTCATCATTTACTGACCCTCAGATTGTTCCAAACCTGTTTAAATGTATTTATTCTGCTGAACACAAATGAGGATATTTAGAAGAATGTCAATCAAACAGATCTCCTCACACATTGACTCCTGAAGAATTTACAGAATGTTCCCTATTATGTCCATAAATGTGAGATGAGATCTGTTTTGGTACTGACATTAGTGTCAAATTTGATGTAATATGTACATCACTTCTTGTAGTTTGTGGTATGGACTACCCAATCTCGTTTTTTCGTATTTGGCTCTCGTTTATCTGGTGTCTCTGAATTGTTATAAAAGGACAATCAAAATACTTGACGGATGTGAAAAACGCAGAAAATCAAACCCAGTCTGAATTGTTTTATGAATGACGAAAATATCGGAGGCAGTGTGTAAATGTGATTGACACAACGTGAGGTCATATCTATTTTTTTACGACTCAATGTGCAATGGTCTTAAGAGTGTGTGTCATGATTGTTTGTGTTGTGTAGATTCAGCAGAAACTGACAGATTTGGGCGTACACAATGACACAACAGTGACCTGGAGAGTGCAGCCTGATGGAAATGTTTTCACACCAAAACATGAAGATGAAGAGAAACAGAAAGTGTGTTCAGACTTCTGACCGATCACAACACAGTCGTTGTGTTTAAAGACGTCATTTTCATCACTTGAGAGAAACTTTGAAATACATGTTTTGTAGGATTTGTAATAACATGTAAACGTTTATAATAACTTCAGTTAGTCTCATTATTTTGTTATCCAGTCAAATATATTTAGTTATTCTTGATTGATCTTATAATTCAGCTTTGAAGATGTGTGTTATTAATGATATTATAGTGATAGTAGCGTGACAATCTATTAAACTACAATCTAATGATTACAGATTAAGACAATGACATGTGACAATGTGAGTTAAATGTTTATATTCTGTGTGTTTTATCTTGTGTGTTTGTGTTTGGTGAGGTGTGTAGACTGTAGCAGCTGAACATGTAATGCTTTTAGATAAAAACTTTTACAACATACAGTAGTAGTAACACAACATATAGTAGTAACCATGTATGAAGAGTAATTCAACATTTTAAAAACTGTTTTGAATCATTTGGTTGTTTGAGAACATGAATATAAATTAAAGCTTCTTTATAAACACTGAATAGACAAAATGATCTGTGAAAATATCTGTGTTGAAGTGAACTGTGCAAACACATAAATAAATAATAAAACATGTTAAACATATTGTTGAATGATGTTTTTCTGTGTCTCACCAATCGCTTCTGTCTCTCAACAACACAATAAGATATTTGTATATTTTGTGTAGTCGACTCTGTGCTGGTTTGTATTGTCCGCCTCCAGTTTTCCTTTGGTTTTTCCTCCAGCTGATGCTGTGACGTAAGTGTGACGTTGACACTAAAAGGGTCTTTGGTTTACTTCATAATTTGAAAAAACATCTGCAAACTTTATAACTAAATAACAGCATAACAGAATAACAGAATTATATTAGTGAATGTTTTTAATGGGGTCCTATATTAGATAAAAAGATAATATTTGTAACACAATTATACTTATCATGTGAGGCGACAAATATTTCCCAAATAAACTCAGGTTCGGTTCATATTTGCTCTGCCGTGACAAGTGCACTTTATGAGCATTTTCAGCAGTTCGAACATACATTTCCTCAGGGGTCAAGATCCCAACTCAAGGAAACACTGATCACCATGATGGTAACTTTCTTAAAACGCTTAAAACATTTTTTTACGTATTCAAACATGTGAAAAACCTCTAAGGAACGTTCTTATAACAAATTTTTGTTAGCTGGGTTGTATTCCAGGCTGTATTTCAGGTTGTAGTTGATATGTTTCTCTGGGTAAATATTTTTCAGCAGTGACGCTGTTTGTTAAAAGCAGATGTTCATCACTAATAACTCAATCATCACTATAATAATAATGAAACTCATTACAAATTCTGTCAAACTGGAGCACAGAAAGTTGATGGTTTTGGGATAATCTGGGCCAGAATTGAAATGAACTGTTGTTTATATTTGGTTCAGTTCTGCTTTATTTGTTTTGATGTTTGAAATGTGGCATAGCTTTGGCATGCCTGTGGCCCAAATCTGGAGCGGACCGCACAAGTGCCATCATTCCACGCCATATGTGGGCCAGATGAGTAAAGTATGGGGAGTAAGGTGAGGGCCAGATTTGGGCCGCAAAAATTTGCTATCTGGGTTAGCTCAACTTGATTTTGTTGCGTTTGTATTAAGTAATATTAAATTGTTTATTATACTTAAAAAAGGCTGCAAGTTGATTCAACATAAAAAGTCCAATGCAGCCACTTGCCTCAATTTTTATAAGTTAGATCTAGGTATTACTTTTTACAGTGTAGAGAGTTCCTGCCTCAAGTGGAGGCGTTCAAGTATCTGGGGGTCTTGTTCACGAGTGAGGGAAGGATGGAACGGGAGATTGACAGACGGATCGGGGCAGCTTCTGCAGTAATGCAGTCGCTGTACCGATCTGTCGTGGTGAAGAAGGAGCTGAGCCACAAGGCGAAGCTCTCGATTTACCGGTCAATCTACGTTCCTACTCTCACCTACTGTCATGAGCTGTGGGTCATGACCGAAAGGACAAGATCCCCGATACAGGCGGCCGAAATGAGCTTTCTCCGCAGGGTGGCCGGGCAATCCCTTAGAGATATGGTGAGAAGCTCGGTCACTCGGGAGGAGCTCAGAGTAGATCCACTGCTCCTCCACATCGAGAGGGGCCAGCTGAGGTGGCTCGGGCATCTTTTCCGGATGCCCCCTGCATGCCTTCCCAGAAAGCTGTTCCAGGCATGTCCTACCGGGAGAAGACCCTGGGGAAGACCTAGGACACGCTGGAGGGACTATGTCTCCCGGCTGGCCTGGGAACGCCTAGGTGTCCCCCTGGAAGAGCTGGAGGAAGTGTCTAGGGAGAGGGAAGTCTGGGCATCCCTGCTCAGACTGCTGCCCGCGACCCGACCCCGGATAAGCGGAAGAAGATGGATGGATGGATGGATGGATATATACATGAAACACTTTGTGTCTTTCTTCAGATGCTGCTGACAGCGTCTGTTTATTAACATATTTAAACAGTTCAGTCATATGATCAGTTCTCTTCAGTTCATCTGTTTCATTCTTAACATTCACATATTCTTAAAATAACAAGAATAGTGATTCTTAGTACATATACACTTAATAATGTGGATACGAGTATGAATCCCACATGTGGTTGCCACTTGTTCAACATTAGATTGTTCTTCACCCACACTGTTAAAGATTTGACTAAATATTGTATTTATTGTTAACATTAACATTACAGTAAATTCCTGTGAGACAGTCATCTTGCTTTTGAGTTACGTTACACAGTAAAGATTAATGAGAGTGAATAATGAAGTGAAGATCCTTGATGACATTTACTGATAACAAGCAGAATCACTGAAGAAAAGATAAACAAAACACAACAACTACAACTGACTCACAGTCACACAACTTTAGATGAACATCAAGTGTTAATAACAGATGAACACATGAAATCTGTCAAGATCTCACCAGAGAATGAAATAAAACACCATTAACATCTTCACTTATCACAGACACCACTTTCACTTTATCTGTCATATATGTATACAAAAACTTTTTTTAAATGAACAGATCTTTGCTTTTCAGAAAATGTTGATCAGTGTTTTCTTAAGTTAGGCACTTGATTCTTAAAACTTGTTTATTTGTACATTACGGTTCTCAGTAACATCGGTGCTATGACGCTTTTGACACAGTGCTCTACTTCGCCATCTGGTGGACAATAAAAATCCCTACACCGACTGTGTCAGTCAGATGTTGTATTCATTGAATGTTATTATAATCTTTATTAGTATATTTAATTTATAATTTAACAATATATAGCTTTAGAACTCAGAGTAACAAAGTAAAATAAGCACATACAGTTCTTAACATGAGTAACATGAATAATAATTTAATATATATGAATACTTCAAAACAAATTAAATGGTGCATTCCAAAAATTTAAAAAAATACATCAATCTAACAGAAAACAATATGATTAAAAAAGTTTGAACCAATCTCTTCATATATATATAAATAAACAGTGTATATATATATATATATATATGATAAGTAATAAATTATTATATAGTGTGGATGTGGATACAATTTTAAAGTGTTTGGTTGGCGTTGCCCTGAAATCCAATTTTGCCTGTAAACGTTAAATACAACATATTAACCCACAAAACTAATGGATACTAAAATACTCAGCGTTCTTAAATAGTGTAAACTATAACAACACATACAAATGTAATAGAATATGAAAATCTAAACTTAAAACAGGTGACTTTTATTAGCATTTTATATACTTTAATTATCAATACAGTACGTAAATAATATAAATTAAACTAGATTGTAAAGTTCGAGTACAAACCTTATGTTGGCTTGACAAAGCCTGTCCTGAAGAGTTTGAAATAGTTTGAGAGGTTTTATTGATCAACTTTTTCTAACATAATTTAAAAAAAAAAAGACCCCAGTGAGTAAAAACCGGGCTTAGTATGTTGTAAGCATGATTAACATGTTTGCTAGGATAATTAGCATGCTGCTAGTCTGATACTCCAAGCCATGAGTGAAACGAACTAACCCCCGTGTCTCTATGATGTTCTGAGATATAGGTATTGCTAAACGGTAACTAGGCTAACCTGTTTGGTTCCTGTGGGCTAGCTTAGCATCTGCCAATTGATGATGCGTCAAGCCCTAAGTGAAATGAACCAATTCCCATGTCTCTACGATGTTCTGATGTAGAGTTATAGGTCTTGTTAAATGGTTGCTAATTTAAAATGTTTTGTAGCGATGGGCGTGGCTTCGTAGCTTAATGAAAAATTAGGGTTACTGATTGGTTGCCTTAGTCAAATGAGCCCACCCCCTTGTCTCTAAGTGGTTGTACTGCAAAGATATTCAACACGGGACAGTTATAGCGCCTTGGGTATATTTCCTCTTCCATTATAAGTATAGGGGGGGATTTGGGGGGGTTCTTATACCCCAGGGGTGCAACTGACACCCCATAGTGATATATGTTCTCATAGAACCTGCCAGACTCTTCAAATGTGGTAACTCGCAAGTTTCTACAACATCCTTACTTTGAGTTATTAGCCGTCAAATTTCTTCCCAATGTTAAGTCTATGGGAAATTTGGTGGTTTTGAAAGTCCGGTTTTCAAAACCAGAACCTGGATCAGTTTAAAAAGATATAGCAACTCAACTCAGACCAGTTTGAAGGTTTGTGGAAAGTTTGGTGGATGTTGCTTGAAAGCTTAATAATAATAATAATAATAATAATAATAATAATAAGCTTAGATCAAAGATCTCTGTCAAGTCAACGCAATAATGCACTATATGAATACCTCATTCATTCATTCAACATGAATAGATCAGTAAAGTGTTATGGTGGGTAGGGAGGGATGAACACACCATGGATAAAAGCAGGTGGGGAGAGTGAATGAAGGATGTTGAGATTACAGGGGGAGTTACAGTGAAGTGGATAAAGAAATGATCAGAGACATGAATGTTAGTAACTAGAACATGTAGGGGGAGAGGCTGTTCTGAAAGTGACACTGACGTCTATGTGCGCTCACAAGTGCACTTCCCAGCAACTTGCCACAAAACAAAACGGTTGTCGTTTTAGGTTTCAAATTTGGTGTTATAAGTTAATATTTACTAATTTAAAAAGAAAAAGAAGAATAAATACATTACCATGGTATTTTAAGTGTACGTTAAAACAATATCAAAATAGTATTATCCCACTTTATTATTTTGTTTATTGTTCATTAAAAGCAACTACTTTTTTACTTTAATGTTTAGTGGGTAAATATAATTTGTCACAATGTGAGCACCAAACCGTATCTTCATGTGCTCTCTTGAGAACCAGATAGAAAAACGTATTTGCACCCCTGACTATATTGCAAGCATATACTTAAATGTGGATTCCATGACTGCAAAAGTAGCATTTTAATCAAAGTTCTACTGTAGTGGGATTGCCCCTTTAAGAGTAGTCTGCTTGGCCCCTTTAAAAATAGCGGGGCATTGAGTGGGTGGGTACGTCAGGTAATCACGTACCTATATAGACTCAGGTAAGGTAGGTGCTTCATGACATTGTATCGATGTGATCTGTTGGTGTAGGTCTTGTATCTCCTTCACTCCTCGAGAAAGTTAGGCTCTTTTAAACTGGTGGCTTATAGACGGGAGGGAAATATAAATCTAGAATATGGATGTTCGTGGGAATTTAACTTAATTCAAATGTTTGCTTAATGTGCTTGCTTGATGTAATTTTAGATTAGTCGGGTGCGTCCAGACATTGTTAGTGAGCATGTGTGAGTGAGTGTCTTGCACGTGAAAGGTAATATTGTGTTTCCTTTACCCGGTTTGTGTGACTATAAATCCGAGAGGAGTGGGGAGGGAGCAAACGAAAATGTCTATTTGTTTTTCAGAAGTGCCAACTGCTGTTTTGCTGTGGTTAAAATATCGTTTCCAGTTTTGGACGCGGGATTCTCTTGTTGAATGGAATGCTCGTGATTGCCTTGAACGTCTGTACAATGCTCACGTTGGTTACGACGTCTGTACAACGCTCACGTTGGTTACGCTCTAAACCCGTGGCCGTTGACTCGTGCGCCACTGTGTTCACTCATGTCGCTGGCGTAATTTCATTTTTTTTAGTTTATTCGTTGTTTGTGTATTATTTAGAAGGATATGTAACCGAGTGGAATTGAACTTATGTTTAGTTACATTGCTTTAGTGTATTATTATTACTTTAGGTATTTATTTTTATTAACCAATTTATTTAGTTTGTTCATTTCGTTATTTGGGTTGGTTGTATCCTTTCGTTGTCTTGCTTTACATTTATGCTGCTCTATTACAGAGTTGAGTAATTATGGTTTATCTGTTCTGTTGCTCTTTTGACCTTAGTTTAAACCCACTCAACACCCATCAGATAAACCAAGTATATCTTTTGGGTTTGGTTGGTTTGAAGTGTTTTTGATTTAGATTTATTTTGTTTTCCGAATGGAGTGGTGAAATGTTGAACCAAAGACATCATAACAAAGGAAACCAACTTTTATTTTGTTGTGAATTATTCCTTTGTTAGTACATTTTGTTCTTTTTGGGTGCGTTTGGCCCGTGTATGGGTGGCCGGCCCAGGGGAACTGTCTAAACGCAACCCATTGGGATGATTCCTTCACATTGATTAAATTGTATCATTTATGTTGAGCTCCAGGTGTTTTTTTATAACTTGAATAAATGCATTTTTAGTCTGTGGTTTTGTCTCTGCTCGTCCTTTTCATTTGGTTGAAAGCCTGTAATTGGGGAGGCTCGGAAATTGGGCTTTACCATTGTAAGTTAATGATCGTCATTAGTTCACACTAATAACTATTCGATAATGAATCGAATAGAAATTGAATCCAATCGAAACCATAAAAACAAGAATCGAATCGCCAATTTGGTCGTAAAACCCAGCCGTACTAACCCATACCTTTCCGTCAAAGTCACCTGACATTATCAAGATGGTTTAGTTCTGACACAGTTTAACTCTGAGTTCTTGTCATATTTCATTACTGTTTTTTAAACTATAGTGGCTAAACTGTGATCATGTGAAACATGAAGACATTTCTTCTTACAGTAGCCTACATTCCTACTAAATGAGCACAAAAAATGTAACAATTAAAATGAACTATGTTTTGGTCTAAGAGACATCACTTCTCAATTTGTTGAATATTATTGCTTCTGGTTTCACAAAAGTACAACAATGTTGTCTTTCGAAAACGTGCATCCTCTTTTTCACCAATTCGTTAATTTGTTGTTTTGCTGTTATACCTCAGAAGACCAGTATAGCTCAGTGGTGGTGTGTTGTCGTGCAATGCATTGTTAAGAGAGAGTGATATACATGCACAGTGTCAGCTGAAGATCTTGAACACATCTTTATTATTTTGCCATATTTTCAGTATTTTCAATAAAGTTATAAACCTAAACGCTTTCGAGGAAACGATATAACATCTTTCCTCTATTGAAAACTCATATAAAGACTGAAGTTTCCTGGTGTCTGAAGTCTATCATCAGGGGTTTAGTGAATCACCTTGGTAATAGTGGAGTGTATAACCTTGTTTTGCAGGGAAATGTGAAAATTGTGTTTGATAAACTGTGTGATTGTATCAGGATTACCAACTCAAACATATTTGCAGTGAGAGACACGTTATAAAAAGTGTTCTGGGAAAGTTGTATTAGTTACTATACTAATGTTACAGGAACACTTTGTGTTTGCCGGAATCTCACGTTTTCAGCAACTTAAATACAACATAACTAAACTGAATATACAGTGAGGAAAATACGTTTTTGAACACCCTGCTATTTTGCATGTTCTCCCACTTAGAAATCATGGAGGGGTCTGAAATTGTCATCGTAGGTGCATGTCCACTGTGAGAGACATAATCTAAAAAAAACATCCAGAAATCACAATGTATGATTTTTTAACTATTTATTTGTATGATACAGCTGCAAATGAATATTTGAACACCTGAGAAAATCAATGTTAATATTTGGTACAGTAGCCTTTGTTTACAATTACAGAGGTCAAACGTTTCCTGTAGTTTTTCACCAGGTTTGCACACACTGCAGGAGGGATTTCGGCACACTCCTCCACACAGATCTTCTCTAGATCAGTCAGGTTTCTAGCCTGTCGCTGAGAAACACGAAGTTTGAGCTCCCTCCAAAGATTCTCTATTGGGTTTAGGTCTGGAGACTGGCTAGGCCACGCCAGAACCTTGATATGCTTCTTACAGAGCCACTCCTTGGTTATCCTGGCTGTGTACTTCGGGTCATTGTCATGTTGGAAGACCCAGCCTCGACCCATCTTCAATGCTCTAACTGAGGAGATTGTTCCCCAAAATCTCGCAATACATGGCCCCGGTCATCCTCTCCTTAATACAGTGCAGTCACCCTGTCCCATGTGCAGAAAAACACCCCCAAAGCATGATGCCACCCCCCCATGCTTCACAGTAGGGATGGTGTTCTTGGGATGGTTCTCATAATTCTTCTTCCTCCAAAAATGTTTACATTTACATTTACCTTTACATTTAGGCATTTGGCAGACGCATTTATCCTAAACATTTTACACAGGCATTTGCAATCCCCTGGGATCGATAGTTATAAAAATAGTTAAAAAATCATACATTGTGATTTCTGGATTTTTTTTGATTGTGTCTGTGGGAGAGTGGGAGAACATGCAAAATAGCAGGGTGTTCAAATACTTATTCTCCTCACTGTATAATTGTCTTTCTGTCAGGATTGTTATCTCTCATATTTTCAGTGAAAGAGTAGCTGGACTTATCAATGTATTTAATACCTGCAAAACCAGTGAAGTTGGTCATCAAGTTTTGAGATAAAATCTCATCAAAATATTGCATGTTTAGGTTATTTGAAGTTGAGCAATTGTTTGTCTATCATCAGTGGTATCTATATTTAAAGACATCTTCAAACCATCTTTAAATTAAATACATATTATCAAGATTATTTGCAAGTCAGATAAATGTATACATTTGACTTTTAAAGACTTCTAATTGTGTTTTACTGCAGTAAGTTTTACATTAGTGCCTGTAATGCACCAAAATAAATTATAACATTTTTTTTAACTTTGTCACACAAATTAAATCCTCATGAAAATCAACAATTGCTATTTTATCTAAGGGAAACCAACAAATGTAAACATATTTGACATTAAATGTTTCATATGAAATCATCTCACTATGTCACATTTACACTTCATATATCTATAGAATAAGATTCAGTTCTGCACACGACTGTTTAGTTTTGTATGAAGATCAAACACAAGAGCAGTGAAGAGAGATCTTGATCATAAATACTATAGATGACATGAATGTGTGTGATGATAAACACCTCTATGACTGTAAAACACTACAAGAATCTCAACTAGACATCAAACACTTTCAGACTTTATAAAAGTTTCAGATAAAAACACACAAACTGATCAAATCTGCAGACTGACACAGACTTTCTGTAACAAGTCCAGACTGAAAACTGAGCAAAAGTCTTGTAGTGTATTTCAGCCTTAAAACAGGTGAAGACCGAACTCTGATAGTTTATATCCAAACGCTGTATGTCGCGTCATAATTTAAATGATAATAAACAAACACAGTAAATGCTTACAAACATGAGAATCTCTTTAAAGGAATAAGTGTGTGGCTCTTAAAAGAGCCTTTGAGTGCGGCGGATGAAAGCGGCGCTTTACTTGGAGCTGGTGTACTTGGTGACGGCTTTGGTGCCCTCGGACACGGCGTGTTTGGCGAGTTCACCGGGCAGCAGCAGACGCACGGCGGTCTGGATCTCTCTCGACGTGATGGTGGAGCGCTTGTTGTAGTGCGCGAGACGAGACGACTCACCGGCGATGCGCTCGAAGATGTCGTTGACGAAAGAGTTCATGATGCCCATCGCCTTGGAAGAGATGCCGGTGTCGGGGTGGACCTGCTTGAGCACTTTGTACACGTAGATGGCGTAACTCTCCTTCCTGGACTTTCTGCGCTTCTTTCCTCCCTTAACGGCGGTCTTGGTGACGGCCTTCTTAGAGCCCTTCTTGGGCGCGGGTTTGGCTGGTTCAGGCATGATAGTGCTCGTATGAAGTCAAGACTAATAATAAATGACACTAACTGCACAGGGGTATTTATTCACTCCCGCATGTAGATATTTGCGATACATACGCGTGCTCTGATTGGGTGTCGTCGTCGACCAAAAACCCTCTATTAGTCAGCTCATAGTTTGACGAGTCGGAAGGAGAGCCAATGATATCATTTCCCGCCCAGTGTGTGAAATTTGAAGTGACCCCCCCCCCCCGCGATTCTGTATATACTTCTCGCTCTTTTTCTTATTTCTTGATTTTTGGTCATATTCTACACCATGAAATAATCGGCATGCATTGGTCGTAAATGTGTTTGAGGTGTTTTTGGTAATAATATGAGAACGTCACTTTTTTTTTATATTTCTAAAACACGTACTTAAATTCTGAAGACAAATTACAAAAAAATATAATTTTCCCGCAATTGTTTGTCTCCTCGCTTTCATATACATTCTGTTTCAGTCAATTTGTTTAATTACATATACTTTACGTTCCATTATTGTATATTGAAACCTATTTTTTATCACTTTAAGGTTTGTACTTATTGTGTCTTCTGTTGCGGTGTGCATTGCGGCTGTGCGGTGCACAACATGAACACGCAATGATGCCGGTAGAAGTATTAGTTCGTTGTACGTCATACACAGCAACACACGTGATAATGTGCAGCTGGATAAAACATTTCTAAATGTATTGTATTCTATTTTATTTTGTGAACTTTCTTCAACTTGTTCCCAATTGTAATGTTCTATGTTCAATTGTGATTATATTTGATGTTTTATGTAAGAATCATTCATTTGTATGTTGTTTCCGTCAGGGCACAAAATAGCGGAACACTAGCGGCTTTTTGCTGTGGTTCTATAGGCTCTCCTCAGAAGCACATTGTGTGCCGACGGGGTTAAGTGTTCTCTCACATCTCTGGCGAGAGTTTTGGTAATCATCATCTCTGAAATGAAATGTTTGAATCGTAAAGTTCACACCGATTGTTTAAATATGTCCCCGTGTGAGTTTCATTGTGTATGCTCACTGTGATCGGTCAACTCATTAGCTTTCTTTGTTTAGCATGTGAGTGGAGATAATTGCCTAGAAATAGTATCGTGTCCTGTGCGTTTCCTACAGGTCCAATAAAAAACTCCGAGCCCATCAGATTGTCTTGGCTTCTATTCTGACCATTACAATACACAACCAGACTAAATCGGTTAAATTTGCAATAAATTAAGTTACAACTCTTTGGGTGAAAACGTGGGTGGCTCTTAAAAGAGCCGTTGGGTTTCAGAAATCTTTAAAAATGAAAGAGTTTAACCACCGAAGCCGTACAGAGTGCGTCCCTGTCGTTTCAGCGCGTACACGACGTCCATGGCGGTGACGGTCTTTCTCTTGGCGTGCTCGGTGTAGGTGACGGCGTCACGGATAACATTCTCCAGAAACACCTTCAGGACACCACGGGTCTCCTCGTAAATGAGACCGGAAATACGCTTAACACCACCGCGGCGAGCAAGGCGACGGATGGCAGGCTTGGTGATACCCTGGATGTTATCGCGCAACACTTTGCGATGACGCTTCGCACCTCCTTTCCCGAGTCCCTTTCCGCCTTTGCCTCTTCCAGACATGATGCTAACTTCGATCAGCAGAGAGTAACAATGAGTTGAAACAGTGAGTGGAGGTTTTAAAAATGTGCTTATAGGACCTAGTAGAAACACGCAATCGAGGGCGTAACCAGTGCACTTTTTGTACATGCTTTTTCTTCGCGCTTCTGCCCTCCCAAAGCTTTCAGTAAATCGCTTTATAGTGTAACTTAAAAAAATCACGATGTTTAAGATTTTTTAAGAAACTAAACAATTCTGTCATCATACTTCAAAATATCTCACTCTGTGTTCAACAGAAATATCTTTAATTCTATGGTAGTGGATGATGTCACAGAAGTGAAAATTGCCAATATTAATAGAACAATGAAAATTAAAGTAAATGATAGAATTTTCATTTTTGGGTGAACTAGCGCTTTAAGCTGATTGTAAGAAAATAATAGATAAGTAAGAAATGATCGACGACGACTATCCATAAAATGCTTCGTTTTTATCTACAAACAAAATGAGTAAAAGTGTGTTTGAGGAAGGGAAGTGTTATTGACATGTGATCAGACGCCCTTAAGAGGAATGATTAGATCAGACTAAAGTAAAACACGAGATATCTCCGTTAATTAAGAGACACTGAGAAGATAAAGATCATTCTAAATATTGAGCAATAACGTTTACAGCAATAATGTTCATCATTGGCACAACTTGCGTTACTATTTATGTTTGGAAAAAACGTTGGAAATCGTGTCGTTCAGTTGATGTGGTGGCTCTTAAAAGAGCCGTTGAGTTGTTATTAAAGCGGGACTTAAGCGCGCTCTCCGCGGATGCGGCGGGCCAGCTGAATGTCTTTGGGCATGATGGTGACCCTCTTAGCGTGGATGGCGCACAGGTTTGTGTCCTCGAACAGACCGACCAGATAAGCCTCGCTGGACTCCTGCAGAGCCATGACGGCGGAGCTCTGGAAGCGCAGATCCGTCTTGAAGTCCTGAGCGATCTCTCTCACCAGGCGCTGGAAAGGCAGTTTGCGGATGAGCAGCTCGGTGGACTTTTGGTAGCGGCGGATCTCTCTCAGAGCCACGGTGCCGGGCCTGTAACGATGAGGCTTCTTCACGCCGCCGGTGGCGGGAGCGCTCTTACGAGCGGCTTTGGTGGCGAGCTGCTTCCTCGGGGCTTTGCCACCGGTGGACTTACGAGCGGTCTGCTTGGTTCTTGCCATCGCTGCTAAATCTTCTGCGTTGCGTACAGAATATGTCTGCGCTGTCGGTGTGCCTGTTTATAAAGGCTAGAACACGCAGCACGTCAAGGGCACGAAGACACTCGATTGGCTGATGTGTGACGTCATCTAGAGATAGTGAGCCAATGGCCGCGCGATGTGCGTTCAAATGAAACTGGCGGGACATTGTGTTTCATTTGTTCAGATCACGCGTTACGTACACAAGACAAAATCATCATATAATTTCTCTTCATCTCTTTATTTAAGGGTCGTGTATTATTCCTCTGATCAGACATTTGCACGTTGCAATTTTACAAAGTTCACATAGAAAGGTCTTCACATATAAATCAAATTAAAATAATCCTTCACGTTAAATCACAAGCGCAGCAACAAAGTTTATAAGGACAGAAACGTTCAGCTTTCCCGCGTAATTTATTTACTTAAAAATTTATATTTTGCTCTGATAAAACGTCAAATGCATCTTGTTAGCTATTGTACGAGTAAAAATAAGCATATCTTATATAACATTTGGGGCAGAGGTCTCACATATTGATCTGTAAAGTGAGAGTTCATTTATAGCAGGTGTATGATAATGCATTATTTTACAAAACTCGTTGGATTAAATCAGAAACCTCGTCGCTCTCTCAGTGATAATGTGAGTGGCTCTTAAAAGAGCCTTTGGTTTGAAACGAATTTTCCCCCCTTTACTTTGCTTTAGCGGGTTTGTCGGTCTTCTTGGGCAGTAAGACCGCCTGGATGTTGGGCAACACACCGCCCTGCGCGATCGTCACGCCGCCCAGAAGTCTGTTCAACTCCTCGTCGTTACGCACGGCCAGCTGTAGATGGCGGGGAATGATCCGACTCTTCTTGTTGTCCCGAGCGGCGTTTCCGGCCAACTCCAAGATCTCAGCGGTGAGATACTCGAGGACAGCGGCGAGATAAACTGGAGCTCCGGCACCGACGCGTTGTGCGTAGTTACCTTTGCGAAGTAGCCTGTGAACACGGCCTACGGGAAACTGAAGACCCGCTCTGGATGACCGAGTCTTGGCTTTCGCTCTTAATTTACCGCCGGTTTTACCTCTTCCGCTCATTATTGATTAAGATATAAAATCCTCACGATTATAGAAACACGAAAGAAATATGAGATGGAGTATGTCGTTTTCAGCACTTATACTTGCCTATCGTTCGCTTATTGGTTGGAATCTGTGAAAAGTTCAAACCAATCACTGAACTTCCCTCCAAACATTTCTTCCCATCTGTCTGGTTTTGTTTCAGTTTTTGATCACGTGATCTTTCACTACTTTAAATCTTATATCTGCGGTCTTTTCAGACACGTCTATTGGAAACAACAGTATGAACAAAAGAAAACATTTATACTGACAACATAACTTCAGATGTTGCGCCGATTATGAATTAAATGCTCTGACGATCATATCTTGTGTTCTTAATTTGAACCAGATTTATCAGCGTATTCATTTATTAAGAGTTTTCCTGTAGCTCATTGGTAAGAGTAAGGTTGTGGGTTCGAGCCCAGATATCTATGTATAAATGTAAAGGATAATGCACTGTAAGTAGCTTTGGATAAAAGCGTCTGCCAAATGAACAGATTTAAATATAAGAACACAACCATAATATCAACAGATCACTGAAACACAACTCTTTAGTGGGCTGGTGGGTGGCTCTTAAAAGAGCCTTTTGTAATAGAAAGTCTGGAGAAGTAATTCACTTCTTTTTCGGGGCGGCCCTTTTAGGCTTAACTGCTTTGGGCTTTGTCGTCTTGGGTTTTGCAGCCTTGACCTTCTTGGGGCTTTTAGCTGCTTTCTTCGGACTCTTTGCTGCTTTCCTGGGGGCCGCTGGCTTCTTCGCCTTCTTGGGGCTCTTCGTTGGCTTTTTAGCGGCGGTGACGGCAGGTTTCTTGGCCTTCTTGGGAGATTTCTTTGCGGCGGTCTTCTTTGCCGCTGCGGTCTTCGGCTTCTTGGCAGCAGCAGCGGCAGCGGGCTTCTTCACTGCGGGCTTCTTTGCTTTAGGAGCGGCTTTCTTCGCTGGCTTCTTAGTCTCGACTTGTTTTTTGTTGAGTTTGAAAGATCCTGAAGCACCGGTTCCTTTAGTCTGGACCAGTGTGCCTTTAGTCACGAGGCTCTTGATGGCGAGCTTGACGCGGGAGTTGTTCTTCTCCACATCGTATCCGCCGGCGGCGAGAGCTTTCTTCAGGGCGGCCAGAGACACACCGTTTCTCTCCTTGGAGGCCGTCACGGCTTTAACGATGAGATCACTCGCGCCTGGACCCGCTGTCTTGGGTTTGGCTGCAGATTTCTTCTTGGGCGCTTTCGCCGGCGGGGCTGCTGGAGCTGGAGCGGTTTCTGCCATTTCTCTGTTCAGATCTGTACTGTCACACTACAGTTGATCAGTAATGCGGCGCTGCGCTCTTAAACACTACATGAGAACCATATAGACTCAGCTCGACCTGTCAGTGCCTCTGTGAGCCTCAAACTCTTGTGTTTTCTCCTGAGACATTTCGAGTAAATATCAGAGTTTCAAATCATTTGACGGAGTGAAAACAGCGTGAACACAGAGCAGAGATCCAGAGCTTTATTCAGACACTAAACTACACGACAGTAAAGGGTTTATTATTTCACTGTTACATTAAAAACACGACCAGCATCGATCTCTGGAGAAAAGCTGCGCATTAATTTCATGTGATTTGTTTGTGTAAACATTGATGAAACATTAAACATGTTTTCTGTTTATTTAACATACATGTAATAAATGACTTGAGTTAAGTTAATGTCATTCAGGGACTTGTAAAGTGTTTCATACAGAAGTTGTTTTGATCAGATTGAAACACACGAACACTTTCGAGGTATTTGTGTGAATGACACAACGCTGTTTGTGTTACTGATGTGTAAATGTTTTATATTCAGACTGACGAAACGTAAAAACGGACAATAAATATGGATTAAATATAATAAAAACTTAATATTTTTGTCCAGTATTGACATGTTGTATTTATCTATTTCTTTTTTCTTACAGACAACCAAGTTTGCTGCAGCCAGTCTTGGGATGATTGAAACGTTAAAGCAGTTATTATTATTACTTTTATTTAGTGTTTATCTTCTGTAAAAAAATTTTTTTGTTTTGCAGACATATTGAACACAAGTACTTTTTTTTTTTTTTTTTTAGTCTGTCTGTAACAAAAAAAAGAAGAAAAATGTGAATCTGTCCTGGATGTCTATGGCATATGTACATAAACTGACTTGATTTAAAGATTAATCTTTTATTAATTAAAGTGCTTTATTCAGTCACTATACACTACCAGTCAAACGTGTTTGAACACTTGAATGAAATGTTTCTCGTGGTCTTAAAAATGATTTAATCTGAAGGTGCTTAAATGTCTGATATTATACATCGACAGGAAATTTGCTAATTTAAATATCTTCATTATCAACTAATATATCTCTGTATATATATATATATAAAAACGTTTTTGAAATGGATGAATTGACTAAATAATGCAAAAGAGCAACCAATAAGAGCTCACATGAGAACTTGTTTAGTGTTGTTTGAAAAGAATCTTCTAGGTGAAACCTCAAGCAGTTGATGATTAAATTCATTTCTGCAAATATCAGGCAAACAATGACTACATTGAAGATGTATATAACAGGTTTATAGCAGATACATAACATTTTTTATTTGATTGTTTAGATTTTTTCAGTCACAACATCTTCAGTCCACAGTTGCCTTTTTCTAAATGTGGAAAAAATACGAATAAATGAGCGATTAAGTGTTTGAAAACTTTTGACCAGTAGTGTAAATTGCTTTTTATAAAAATGTGCTTACATTTAATCATTTAGCAGACACTTTTACAATGAGGTAAACAACAGAAGCAATTGAAACAACATCAGGACAAAGAGCATATGTGCAGTAAAACTGGTCTCAGGGACGGCCCTAGGATTTTGGGGGCCCTAAACTGAATCATATCCCTTTAAAGCTTTCCTGTAGCTCAGTGGTTTGAGCATGGTTCTTGCAACACTGAGATCATGGGTTCGGTCACAGGGATTGCACGCTTACCCTTTTCTTGATCCTTTATTTTCTGCTCTTCTTTCCTCTTCTTCTTCTTCTTTCCTCTTCTTCCTCTTCTCTGCACCAGACAGATATTGCCGCCTTAAATTTTTAATCTTTGCACAATTTAAAGCTAACACACATGATGATTGACAATGACACAACGAGCAAGTAAAGGGGTCCCCTAGTGGCCATGGAGGCCCCATGCAACTGCCTATATCGCTTATTAGGTAGGGCCGGCACTGCTCATAGCCTAACACAAAGATAAGATTGTTTTTTTGATTGAAAGAGTAGAAAAGAGACAGAAGTCAGAACTGATGGTTCAGCTGTTGACAGATGAGATTTGTTTTCAGATGATTTTTAAAGATGGACTCAGAATCTGATGATCTTGTAGCAGCGGTCAGATCATTACACAAATGTGGAACAGATCCAGAGAAAGTACGTGAGAGAGATTTTTGACCTTTTTGTGATCACAGCACAAGACGTGATTCATGTGTAGAGCACAGGGATCTGACGGGTACATAAGTCTGTATGAGCGAGTGAAGATATGGAGCTGCAGAACCAGTGGTGGTCTTGTAGGCCGAGAGCAGAGCTGTGAGTTTGATGAGAGCGACTACAGGAGTCAATGTAACTGAATGAAGAGATGAGTGATGTGTGACATTGATTGAATTTCCTCTTTTATGTGTGTTGATACAAAAAGCATGTGGTGGCATTTCTTTATAGTCCTTACAAATATTGTACATTTAAATTTGTAAAGAACACAATTTATATCACACTATTCAATAAACTTTACTTCCTTCATCTCTTTATCTGCCTTGAGATTGCAGAAGTGTTAACATGTGACAGAGTTGATTAAACTTTAAATGATAATCAGGAAATACTTTACTTAATGAGAAAGAGAGTTTAAGTTTTCTCATTATATCAAAACTGTTGCGCGTCACACAGCATCTGTGAGGAGAGGAGAAAGAGGGGGTTGGGCTTTGAGTTTGGAGGGAAGTTAACTGATTGGTTTAAAGTTTTACCGACTCCAACCAATAGTCGACAAGCCGAGGGTTTCAAATAGTGAGAACTGCAGCGCATAAGCTTCATCTTTCTTTCTTACAGAGTAAGTAAACTTCCACAGCTGAAGGAAATGAGCGGCAGAGGCAAAACCGGCGGCTAAAGCGAGAGCTAAGGCCAAGACTCGCTCCTCTAGAGCCGGACTTCAGTTCCCCGTGGGCCGCGTCCACAGACTCCTCCGTAAAGGCAACTATGCGCATCGTGTGGGTGCTGGCGCCCCAGTGTATCTGGCCGCTGTCCTCGAGTATCTCACGCCTGAGATCCTTGAGTTGGCCGGGAAACGCCGCTCGAGACAACAAGAAGACTCGCATCATCCCCCGTCACCTGCAGCTGGCGGTGCGCAACGACGAGGAACTGAACAAACTTCTGGGCAGAGTGACCATCGCTCAGGGCGGCGTTCTGCCCAACATCCAGGCCGTGCTTCTGCCCTAAGAAACCGAGAAGCCCGCCAAGACCAAGTAAACGGGCGACAGTTCGTTTCAAACCAAAGGCTCTTTTAAGAGCCACCCACTTAGCCTATAAAAGAACAATGCGATTCCTGTGTCTCCCTGCCGGTTAATTACAGATTAAAACTGCACATTCAGCTTTCAATTCATAAACCTGTATTGGATTATTACTGGTCTGAGACGACTAATCGAGTCAGTCAAACAGCTGAATAATAATTGTAGTCTCCCGAGTCATGTATAACCGGCTCTCGTAAATACAAGTTGAGCGCTTGTGTCAGTAAATGTGTTCATGCTGCACTTATGATGAGATGTGAAGAAATGTTATTTTGAATCTTAGGCGATAATCTTTTTATCGTGACGTTACTGCGTTGATCTGCAAAAGTTGCAAATTTCTGTTCAGATAAAATGACACGAGTATAAAATAAGAAGTCAGGAGAAATATTTATAGTTCAATTTCATTCTGTTTCTTATAAAATCTTAAAAGTCACGCTTCTTTGTACATTAGATTATGTTGTACGTTTCGTCTAGAATAGAACAACGCCGAGGTCATGGGTTCGATCTCAGGGGATTAAACACTCAGAAACAAATGTATAAGATAATGTGATGTACGTCACTGTGGATAAAATCATTTGTCAAATTCATAAATGTATATTTAATGATTTACTGAAGGAGCGGTGAGGAAAATAAAAAAGTGACGTGCCACTTGCACCGCCCTCGCACGCGTATGTTTCAAATAGGTCCTGTAGGTACATACAAAGTATATCCGATGTCCTTTTTTTAAGGCATAACGTTTGTATCTGTACTCTCGTGCATCATGTCTGGAAGAGGAAAAGGCGGAAAGGGACTCGGAAAAGGAGGCGCGAAGCGTCATCGAAAAGTGTTGCGTGATAACATCCAGGGCATCACCAAGCCTGCCATCCGTCGGCTTGCTCGTCGCGGCGGAGTGAAACGTATCTCCGGTCTCATCTACGAGGAAACTCGCGGTGTGTTGAAGGTGTTTCTGGAGAACGTTATCCGTGACGCCGTCACCTACACCGAGCACGCCAAGAGAAAGACCGTCACCGCCATGGACGTCGTGTACGCGCTGAAACGACAGGGACGCACTCTTTACGGCTTCGGAGGTTAAACGCGTTTATTCTGAAGTTAAACATTGAAACAACGGCTCTTTTAAGAGCCACCCACTGTCTCACTCGAGGAGATGAATTTCAGAAGTTCTATCCATCAAACGAAATATGAGAAAGTCACGATTTATTATCCGGTTTTGTTTCTGAGATCTCGTTCTTTATTAACTGATGAGATTAATCTGTTGTGTTAAACGCTTCTCCGCTCGAAGAAGAAGAAACTCCATCATATCAACTATATAAACGTAAACACGCCCAACGCTGCTGAATAAAGCATAAAAGGGTGAAATGATTTAATGCTCGAACTCTTTAAGTGACTTTGATGACACGATGACGTAATTCTGTTCTAGTGTAGAGTTAATACAGAAATAAACGTTTTATTTTAATTCAAATTTGATAAAGAGCGGGAAGAGCAAACAAAGGAAACTGAATCGCTTGTGGGAGGGTCACCTTCAAACACGAGACTGTGGGCGGGAAACACTTTCATTGGCTCTCTATCCGACCCGTCAAACTATGAGCTGACCAATAGAAACATTTTATAGGTTCGGCCGACGAAGACACGCAATCAGACAACAGGCTCCGTTCCGCTAAACATTTGCATGTGAGAGTGAATAAATACCACAGCGACGAGACTCTTCAACATTCAGCATTTACTCATCTGTGAAGAAGCATCATGCCTGAACCAGCCAAACCCGCGCCCAAGAAGGGCTCTAAGAAGGCCGTCACCAAGACCGCCGTTAAGGGAGGAAAGAAGCGCAGAAAGTCCAGGAAGGAGAGTTACGCCATCTACGTGTACAAAGTGCTCAAGCAGGTCCACCCCGACACCGGCATCTCTTCCAAGGCGATGGGCATCATGAACTCTTTCGTCAACGACATCTTCGAGCGCATCGCCGGTGAGTCGTCTCGTCTCGCGCACTACAACAAGCGCTCCACCATCACGTCGAGAGAGATCCAGACCGCCGTGCGTCTGCTGCTGCCCGGTGAACTCGCCAAACACGCCGTGTCCGAGGGCACCAAAGCCGTCACCAAGTACACCAGCTCCAAGTAAAGCGCCGCTTTCATCCGCCGCACACAAAGGCTCTTTTAAGAGCCACACACTTATTCCTTTAAAGAGATTCTCTGTTTTGTAAGCATTTACTGTGTTTGTGTATTATCATTTAGATTATGACCGCGTTTGAAAATTTGACCAACTGTTTTATCATAAAGAACATGCTTTAAAGTAAATGTAATGTCTGACTTTGGTTATTGTTGCGCGATTATCGCAGAATGTGGCGGTATTGTACCGGATATAAACTATCAGAGTTCGGTCTTCAGCTGCTTTAAGGCTGAAATACACTACAAGACTTTTGCTCAGTTTTCAGTCTGGACTTGTTACAGAAAGTCTGTGTCAGTCTGCAGATTTGATCAGTTTGTGTGTTTTTAACTGAAACTTTAATAAAGTCTGAAAGTGTTTGATGTCTAGTTGAGATTCTTGTGAAAAAAATAATCCAGTTGCTATGTAAATTTCACAAAACAGCTATATTAATTTATTAAAATCTTTTAAAATCATTTAAGTGTTTTTTTAGTAGGACATATTTAAAAAAACATAAATGTACATTTTAGAAAAAATAACTGTTGGATTTTTAATGTTTTTTTTAATGAAAATAAATTAGTATTTAACTAACAAATTATATTTTTAATATACCATTAATATTGAGGTGAAATCTAATAGATATATTTGAAGATCATTTACTTGTACTGATCCGTGTTAAAATCTAAATATATTAAGTAAATCCTATAAATGATCTTATTGATTTAACATCAACAAATAAAATCGAGTAACATTCGCGGCTAAAGTGATCACGTGCGCTACACGTCTGCGCGCTTTCCTCAGCAACAAGTCTACACATCTGCTCTCCGCGCCTCGGAAATCTTGGTAAGTAACAATTAGTCGGCTAACGTTAATTATACGAATGTTTGTAGTACTTTTTCAAATAGTTTAATATTAAGAAATTACTATTAACGGTTTTTGTATTTTACTTCAGCTAAGGAACATCGACTACCTCCACTTCGCGGCTAAGCGGGAGCGAGCTGAACGGTCTCTCTTGAAAATCCTGGTAAGTTACGTTAATCAGCTGCATATTTTAGGAAAACTATCATCAAAATATAAATCAACTGTGGCTTCATGTTCGTGTATAAGTTACACAGCAGTGTTACGATAGTTTTCACAATGTTGTCGCAGCCGTTTGTATTGTAAGCTACTAGTGACATATTTTTTTAATGGGTAACTTGGTACTCTTTGAATCACCTTATATTTATTATTTCAACCGACAAAAGTAAATACAGGATATTTGATTATATAACGTCCTGTTTATCATGGTCTTACAACTAGACGTGGGTCTCATCAGCTGTATAGGCCAACATTACATAACAGGGCCCGTTTGATATTCGTGTGATATACTGGACTCCGAGGATTAGTGGCGCTGTGGAGTTTTCATCGTGTGCGTCTCAACCTTTATGGGGACGCGAACACACAAACGACGATATTTTCAAAACCGCGGTGTTTTCTATACTGTTTGACAATTCCTCCACACGCAGACGCAGTACCCGTCCAGTGAAACCGAACCTTTCTGAAAACTGCCAGAACATTGTGAACAAAATGTAAATGTCCTTAATACACAGTCAAATCATCATAAGGAAGTCTTAATATGAGCCCTTTATTCTGCATGAACACTATGAACAATAATACATATGCTTTTCATACAAAAGGATATGGACGTTTTCTGTTGGTTCAAATTAATTCAGTTATAATTTGGTCCGGTGTATTCAGAGTTTAAACAGTCTCTTTACTTCGCTCTTAAAGCTTCTAGGCTCTGCCTCTTTTTAAATGATGTTTAGAAACCCAGACCGCTGTCACTTGAAGTTTAATGCAAAGACAGGTAGTATTTTAAAACTATTCTAACACATTTACACATATTTACATTTCTGTACAAATTTAAACACATTTAAAACTGTTCCACAGAATTCTGCAAATTTTCCAAAATTTAAGCACATAATTAACAAAAACATATACAGATTCCGTATGACCGTCGTATTGAGTAATGTAATATCCCACTGAAATGAAAATAAAACTGCACATCATAATTTCTGTGAGTTAAGTCTAATAATTAAATTCTAGGGTGATTTAAGGTGTGCCCCTAAATTTTATTTTTTGATTCTGTAGTGAGTCAGGGTCCTATCCATTTCCCAAATTCATGTACCTGATATTCTGATTCACAACCTAGGGAGTAGATTGAGATGCAGCTATGGTGGCGTAGATAGTCATCTTATAATAGAGGTTAATTCAAGAGCTAACTTACTTGCATTTTCTTATGAATTTTAATTGTATTATTAAATATATTAAATTTCTCTTTTACAGCACCTACGCCAAAGAGTTCAAACATTGGAGGTAAGTGTCATTCATGTTTTATTATATATATTATATTATTGTGCAAACATTGAAAAGGGGCTGTTATATTATGACAAAAAACAAGTGTTGATTATTACCTCAATATTGTAATAGCAATTATTATTGTTGATTAATTGATTTTACATTGAATTTTAAAAATGTTGTACTTAATGATGCAGCTGCATGTCATATTCTTGAAGAAAATAATAATTGTGGGGGTTATGTTGCTACAAAAAATCTAAAACTAATGGCTTCAGGTCTCTGATTCGCCACTGTATTCAATGGCCAAACACACTGCCGAAACGTACAGAAATGAGGACAAATGGACAGCTGTTATTGAGGCTTTTGGCAGTTATGTAATTCTTTCAATGCATTTGAAATATTTATTGTAATTAATGCATACGAACAACAGAGTTTTGTGAAACCCGAAAGCATGTGGGCACTCTCACTCAGAAACTCCAAATATGGGTCACAGAATTAGTACAATTTACACACGTAGTTCTAGGAAATGCAAAAGTGCATGTTGTATAGCTGTTCTTTAAACCTTTTCAGGTTTTTATTTCAGTATATTTATGATTTTGTTTGACAACAGTTGCTTTTTCAACTGCACATAATAAACAGTTCAATCTCTTAGTGATTTCAGATTGTCCAGTACTTCCTACTGATCAACCAAATGTAGTTTACGGAAGAGCTGTGCATAAAACACAGATTCGAAGCCATTTCGATTTCAGAATTGGTTACAGCCCTGAAGCCTGTTTTATGAATTTTTTTGACTAATAATTGGATATCCTAAATACACAAAATAAGGGTAACATTACAACTTGCATCTGCACAAAAGCATGTGAAATTTTGGTAACACTGTTTTCATCCCTTCTTTAGTTTGTGATTTATGGGATGGCAATGTAAGCTCTGCACTTTTGTGGCTACACGTAAAGGTGCTATTCTCAAGCATTAACGGCTGAATCATGGTACCTTTGGTCGTGGATATTCAGTACCGTGTCTTCATTTAAACTGTCCATGCTCCTTTAAGACATGGGGTGGCCTGCGTATACACTTGCATCGATGTCACAATTAACAGGAAACTAAGGATTGTGAAGTGCTATCAGTGGAATCTTTAAAATGTAAACTTTGTGACTCACTTTATTTCAACACAAAAGACTACTTTAAACACATCAATTCCCATTTGAAGTCACGAAACTGTACAATGTGTTTTCAAAGGATGCAATTTTAAGACAAACATATGTGCAGCTTATGCAACACACAGAAATCACAAATCCTGGTCATTGGAAGATTTTGAGACTGATTTGATTGCAAAACAGCCAGCTTCTACTGACTATGAAATCAGCTCTCCAGTGTCACATGACCATGTGGACATAGATAACACCGAATAATTGGATTGTGAAAGGGATGCTTCAAGCAAAATAGCGAAAAATATATTGGTTCTCTCTTGTTAAAACTGGGAAGCATCTATAACGTCTCTGGAAAATGCATTGATGACCTGGTGGAACAGCTTCAGTTTATTTGCACGTCATCTACTCAGTATGTTCCAAAGTTAGTTGATGATATATTTACAAAGATTGACTGTGCTGTTGATCAAGACGTTTTCAGAGAATTAGTAGATAAACTGTCACTCTAATCCTTTGAATGTAGCCTTTTGTCCTAAAGGTCCTTTCTCTACAAAATTGAAGAAGGAAAAGTTTTATTTGCTTTAAGGTTTCACACGTCTCCTCAAACTGTGGTTATACAACTAGTGGTACGTGATGTGAAACAGCAGAAAATGCAAAACTACAATACAATTTCAGTTGTTTAACAAGCCTCCATGATTGATAAATATGGTATACATCTCATCCTATGTGTAATTATAAATAGTTATATAGTATGTATTATTGTTGTTTATTTATCATTGGTGGATGTGACGGGCAGCTCAAACACTGAGCGGGAGCAGACAGACGCTTGTGAGTATCTGACTCTCTCTCTTCAGATGAGCTGCGTGTAAATGAAGTTTCTTGTGTATTTCTGCACTTGAAGCGTTGTTTAAAGCTGTTGTTATTGCTGTAAAGTGCTCATTCAACATGTGTGCATCTACTCGAGGTTAAATCAATGAAGCGTGCGTTGAGATGTTCTTTGGAAACGCAACATTGACAAAAGCCGCTGCAGTAAAGTGTAATTCTGTTGTTTATATACATCTGTTCTCTTAAAGTATATGTGTATTTATTTATCTTCTGTGTTAAATATTCTATGCCGCCCATCGATTGAATGCGAGACTCCGGTTCCATACACAGATGTTTATTAACACTTTAACACCGTAGAACTAAAAGTTCAAGTAAACAAAATAAAAGACATCAAATATTGCAAAACAATACATAAATGACAAATAAAGAATACAGTAATACTGACCACTTTAGCCTGCTTCTCAACCAACGGCAGAGTCATTTCCCAGAAGCAATCTTCAAAGTCAAATATACTTAAACTTATACGCAGTTGAAACAGGGAGTATAAAGAATTAAACTAGCATGAATCGCTACATGTGCGCTTGGTCCCTGCGCTTTGGTTACGGGGCTTACTTCCGGTTTTCGGAATGTCAAAATAAAAGTACATGAGTATTTCAAATATATTCAAAATACCGGCTGCATTTACACTCCCACCATCACACAATGTGTGATTCACATCACAAAAATAGACTTTCTAAACAGAACATTCTAAAACAATGATGTAAATAAACGCATATACATTCAAATATAAACAAAACAATGAAGAACTAGGCTACTTATTCGGCCTCAAGCAGTAGTACTGTTTTGTGTATTGACCTTTCTAAATAAACTGGCTTATGTGAGCGTGCGCCTCTAATGTCTAGTGCTGTGTCACTAAGTAACAGTTTGAGTTTTCTGACTCTTCCGTCAGATCCTTGGAAGACTTCAACTACCTTCGCCAGCTTCCACTTATTTCTTGGTGCGTCATCATCTTGCAACAGGACAATGTCATTCACTTTAGCATTTCTCCTGTCCTTGTTCCATTTGCTCCTCTGCTGCAGATTCAGCAAATACTCCTTTCTCCATCTGGTCCAAAATTCATTAGACAAGAACTGAACTCTCTTCCATCTTTTCTGAAGATAGAGATCTTCCCTTACAAACTCACCAGGTGGTGGTGCGATTATTGACGACTTCATTGTCAATATATGGTTTGGAGTTAGGGGTTCAGGACCTAAAGGATCATTAAGATGTTCCGTGGTCAATGGTCGACTGTTCACTATAGCCATCACTTCATACAGGAATGTTCTTAATGAAGAGCTGTCTAATCTTCCAGAAGACTGGTCTAGAATGGCTGTGAGAACATTTCTCACAGTCCGAATCTGCCTCTCCCAGACCCCACCCATGTGACTGGAAGCAGGTGTGTTCATGAAGAAGTTGCATCCCAACTCTTTCACACGTTCTTGATCCATTCCTTTCATTAATTCTTGGAATTCATTGCGTGCCCCCACAAAGTTTGTGCCTTGGTCACTTCGTAGTTGACTTACATTGCCTCTTATAGCAATAAAACAGCGCAACGCGTTTAGGAAAGCATCAGTGGAAAGGTCATCCAATACCTCAATGTGGATGGCACGTGAACACATGCAGGTGAATAGAAGCCCATACCTCTTTAGTTCTTTCCTTCCATCTTTACAATAAAATGGTCCGAAACAGTCCATACCACTATAGGTAAATGGAGGGGTAGCTTCCATTCTCTCTGGGGGAAGGTCGGCCATTTTTTGTTCTTGATTACATTTTCTGTATTTTCTGCATTTGATGCACTTGAAAATGAGTGATGAAACTTCACTACTACACCCCATGATCCAAATCCCACCGGAGCGTAATTCATTGATGGTCATTCCACGACCCTGATGCTTCACCTTCTCATGATAGTGCTTTATCAACAATCGAGACACATGATGTCCTTTGGGGAGGATAGCTGGGTGTTTGACATGAGGATGGAGTGTTGCTTGCGTCAATCTACCTCCCACCCTCAGGATATCTTGACTGTCCTTGAAAGGGTTCAACTTGTGCAGTTTGGTTGACTTGTTCCTTTGTACCTCTTTCTTTTGTTTAAGAGCCTTGATTTCATCACTGAACGCTTCTTCTTGAACTGCATGGATTATGAATTGTTCAGCCTCCATTCTTTCTTCAAGTGTCGTAACTTCATTGGATCTTGTTTTTAGACCTTTCACCTCCTTTGCAAGACGCTTAAGTCTTGCTATGGCTCTTACGACTCTTTTCCAGTCCGAAAACTTCTGAAGTCGGTCTAATAGGGACTTTTCCTCATTTGCTTCAGTTGTGTGAACTTGTGCTCTTTTGATTTCTGGGTCATCCTCATTGAGTTCTCTCACCTTAAACTCTTCCTCCTTAGGGAGGTCCTTTTGCCACAAGAAACGAGGTCCCGTAAACCAGTTAGACTCTACAAGCTCCTTTGCCATGAGTCCGCGAGAGGCATGGTCAGCCGGGTTATTTTCTGAGCAAACATATCGCCATTGACTTGGTTCTGTGCTCGATTTGATCTGCTGGATCCGATTGGCTACGAATACATGAAATCGCCTTTCATTATTGTTAATGTAACCAAGGACGACCTTGGAATCGGTCCAAAAGTATTCCTGTAGATTTTCCATCTCCATTTCTCTCCTTAGCAGGTCACTCGACCTTGTGGCCACGACTGCAGCTGAGAGTTCCAGTCTTGGGATCGTTGTTAACTTTGTCGGTGCAACCCTTGCCTTTGCCATAACAAGAGCACACTGGACTTCTCCAGACTTCGAAACAACCCTAAGGTAAGAACACATTCCATAGCCGGAAACACTGGCATCGGAAAAATGGTGAAGCTCACACTGTTGAACTTCCTTAGCTGCCAATGGCATGTAGTGCCGTGGTATCTCTACCACTGAAAGATTATGAAGGTCTTGGAGCCACGCTTCCCAACGCGGCCTGAGATCATCAGGAAGCTGCTCATCCCATCCCACCTTGTCTTGGCACATCCTTTGTAGAATCTGTTTACCTTTTAGAATGATAGGTGCCACAAATCCAAGAGGATCAAAAATTGAGGCCACTGTTGACAATACTCCTCTTCTGGTGAAAGGATGATCCTTTACCCTCACTTTGAACTGGAACTTATCTGAGCTAATACACCATTGGACCCCGAGAGCCCGCTCCATCTTGTGCTCACCCAAGGCCATGTCCAGGTCAGCTACAACTTCTGCAAGTTCTTGCTTTGGGATTGTGGCAAGCACCTTCTTGTTACTGGTAATGAATTTGTGTAAGTGGAGTTTACCAGTGTTGCAGAGGTCTCTTGCCTCTCTAACAAGCTCGATAGCTTCTTCTTCACTGTCCAAACTTGTTAATCCATCATCAACATAAAAGTTGCGCTGAATAAACCTCACTGTAGCTTCACTAAACTTGCCTTCACCTTCTGCAGCCAGGTGTTTGAGCCCAAAGTTTGCGCATCCAGGTGACGATGCAGCACCGAACAAGTGAACCTTCATGCGGAACACTGAAGGTGGAGCCTCCATATCGCCTCTTTCCCACCACAGGAATCTGAGATAGTCTTGGTCACTTGGTGCGACATGAAATTGATGGAACATCCGCTCTACATCACACATGATGGCTACTCGTCCTTTGCGGAAGCGACACAAGACCCCTACAAGGGTATTTGTAAGGTCTGGCCCGGTGAGTAGATGCTCATTCAGCGATGTATTCTGAAACTTAGCCGAGCAATCAAATACCACGCGAATCTTTCCTGGCTTTTGGGGATGATAAACCCCATGGTGAGGGATATACCACGTGGTCCGATCGTTTAACTCTGACTCTGGAACCTTTTCAGCATCACCTCTTGTTATGATGTCCTCCATAAAAGCCACATAATCCTTGTGATATTGATTATCTTTCTTAAGACGTTTTCCCAGACATCTGAGTCGATGTTGTGCACACACTTTGTTGTTTGGCAGGCTTGGTTTCTCTTCCTTAAAAGGCAATGGCATTTTGTAATGTCCATTTTGCTTTTGCTTGATTCCTTCTTTCAGCTTCACCAAGAACTTAATATCTTCTTGTGATATTAGAACTTCTTCACTGAACTTCTCAGTAAAATCTGCCTCAAAGACCTTGAGTATATCTGCTGGAGTGATCATTTCCTTGACTTGAGTTCTATAAACAAAATGTACCTCAGACTTGAGCTCAGTAAAAGCCTTGGTAGCTGGCTGAACTTTCTTTATGATGATACGGTGGCTCACACCGATTTCATCCTCATGATCATAATCCACACCAGTGCTGCTGTAGCCGATAATGCTCCAACCCAACACAGACTTTTGTGCATATGGCTGGGTTTCATTGCCCGAGATGACATCTCTGGGAAGTAAGGCTTGTGGACAGTTATAGCCGATTAACAATCCCACTTCACAATCAAGCTCAGGAGACATTTCATCTGCCAAATGTTCTAAGTGAGGCCAAGACTTTGCGGTAGTTCTTGTGGGTATATGGGATCTGTTTGCTGGTATGTAATCTCTGGTATAAGTTGTTGGGAGTTTGATTTTAGTGTCAGAGCTGATGCCTCTTACCTGTAGTCCTTGCACCCTTTGGCTATTCACCACTTTTGTTTTTGATGTTATTGTGGACACTTTAAGTTTTACTGACTCTTTCCTGGCACCCAATGTAACAGCTGCATCCTTCAGGATGAAGGTTGTGTCACTCTGACTATCAAGTAACGCATACACTAAAACTTCCTTGTCTGGTTCCATTGCCGTGGAGACATAGACTGGAACAATAGATGAAGTGTGAGTGCTGCTTTTCTCTTGAACAACTCTGTTAGAGGTAGCTTGCTGTATTTCAATTGATTCAGACTGTTGGTTGGTGTGTCCTCCGTTTTCATTTGGCCTTTCTGGTTTTATTCTTACAGCTTGTTCTTGGTTTTTCTTCCCACGATCTTGATGTAGGCAAGTAGGGTGATGTTTTCCACATAAGTCACACACACTCCTGGATGTACACGCTCTGGAGTTATGGCCTATCCTAAGGCAGCCAAAACACAATTTCTCCAGTTGTACAAACTTAACTCTTTCTTCAACAGGTTTTTCCCTAATCTTGAGACACCTATGGAGAGTATGGCCTTTCTTCTTACAAAACATGCATGTGCTGCTTGCCTTCTCAATTGTATTAGTGGTGAAAGTCTTAGCACTAAAGTTTTGATTTCGTTGATACTTAGACTGTTCTCGTTCTGTTGGCTTTGATCTTTCTTGGTCAGTTGACTTCACAGCATACAATGATGTGATGGGGTTGCATGCAATACGAGCCTCCATATTGAGAAATCTTACAAAATATCTAAAGTCCGGGAACATTTTGTGTCCATCCTGATAGATTGTTGCTTCTCTATTCCAGCGTGAGCTCAACCAATCCGGGAGCTTGACAGTAATCCTTTGGTTTTCCACACAGTCGTTGAGAGTTTGTAGACCTTGAACATATGGCATAGCTGATTCCACACTGCTCAGAAAATCAACAAACTCACGAAGATTTTCGCTATCCTTGGGGGCAATTTTATGCCATGTATGTATCTTGTCACGGTATGACTTGGCAACTATGAATGGATTACCAAATCTGTCTTCAAGTATGTCCCAGGCAGCACGATAAGCGGTTTCTGTTCCTACAAGGAAATGGCCTTCAATAGCTTTCTTGGCTGGGCCACCAACGTACTTGCGTAGAAAGAAGAGCTTTTCTTGAGCTAGCAGGTTCTTGCGCTCAATCAGAGTAAAGAAGGAAAGCTTCCAATCATTGTACTTGAGAGGATCTCCTTTGAAAACTTCAGGTTCTGGGATTGGAACTCGATTAGCTGTGATTGCTTCAGCAAGAGTTCTCACAAGGTCATTGGTAGCTTCATGAGAGGTTAAAAAGGCTTGAGTGGTTGGCTGTGGAACAGAACATGAGGTGTACATGGAGGGATATAGGAGAGGGGATTTAGTGGCTGTAACCTCATGAGGGTGCTGGACTTGACTGGGCTTGGCTTGTTGCGCAAGTAGAGCTTGTGAGACTGGTGCTTGAGAGGGAAAAAATTGATCCATTAAAGGGTTAAGTGCTAGTGGTGGATCGACAGATTCTGAATAAACCTGCAGTCTTGCTTGAGCCGCAACATGCCCTTTAAGTTCTTCTAGCCTTTGTACTTCTCTCTTTTTTCCTTCCAGCTTCATTTTTCTATCAGCACTTTCTGCTATGAACTGAGCTCTTTTTTTAGCACTCTCTGCTTCAATTTCCTTTTCTATAGCTTCTCTTTCAGCCTTCAAGATTTGATCTTCCACCTCAAGTCTTTGAATTTCTTCATCATTTCTTGCGTAGCCACAACTTCGGCTGCCGCCTGTTTTGCATTAAGGGACAGGATAGAAGAGTGTCTGGATACTTGGGAAGGAACCTTTGACTTAGCGGTTTGAACGGAGGAAACACTAGACACTGTGCTTTCAAATACTGATTTAGCATCAGGCCAAGTTATGATTTGTGTATCATCATCACTGCGGAAATGTTGAACATTTGTATTTGCAATCCTAGTAAATGCCTGGCATGTGTCATTCATTCTCCGAATGTCTGGTTCAGGAGTTGAAATTGCTCTTATTTTGAGGTAAGTAATGTCCATGTCCACTTGTGCGGTATTGATTGCATTTACAATCTCCTCAATCAGATCATCAGCATCATTATTCTTAATGGACCGTTTTAAGCCATTGATATGATACTTCCATCTTCTGTACATCTTTACAAAACTTACAGTTAGATCTTTCAATTTGTCATCTAACAGAGCTTTGCCCTTTTCAGTGAGCTTTTGTATGCGTCCAGATTTCCTAATTCCAGGAATCATTTGTGTGTCATCCACACCAACCTGAGATTGTGTGGCCTGCGATGTGTCTTCAACTTGCTCATCAGCGTCAGCTTGCTGTGATAGGGTAGTCCTTTCTGCGTCACTATCTTCTTGAAAGTCTCCATGAGTGACCTCTTCAGTAGGAAGAAAGGTGATTTCCTTTGAGTGTGACATATTAAATGCATGTGATGTATTTGATTAAACTGTATTCTGTTGTCTAATGTGTGCAAATATGAAATAAAATTAAATGCAAAACTAATCTCTTTGCTTCCCTTAGCTTAACCTTTGAATATTGCACATCAACACACTACAGTCTTATAATAACACACTTCAATAAATGAGCAATAAAAGGCAATTAACAAAGTGAGAAATAATAATAATTCGTCACAGTTTAAATATGAAAACGTACTTGTTGGAACAAACTTTGAATTTAACTTAGAACTTCTTAGATTCAACTGGGAGAATGGTTCATTTACATATCTGCTAAGTTTCTTTGTTTCTTACTAGATAATCAAACTGCAGCACAAAATAATGACGACTGCTGATTTAAGAGGAAAAAACACAAATGAAACGTCCGTGTGCTATCATGGCAGTACTTGCGCTACTTTCGACACACTCCTTTCGACGTGCTTGCTTGTGTAGCCTTGTCCACTTGCCCCTTTGGATTCACACGAACCATTCACAAGGTGACCTCTCGTTTACCGCACGCGGTCGCAGCCAGCCCGTATTCGTCCGCTCAGAGCCTTTACCGTTGCAGAAGTGTTCTACTATGCCGCCCATCGATTGAATGCGAGACTCCGGTTCCATACACAGATGTTTATTAACACTTTAACACCGTAGAACTAAAAGTTCAAGTAAACAAAATAAAAGACATCAAATATTGCAAAACAATACATAAATGACAAATAAAGAATACAGTAATACTGACCACTTTAGCCTGCTTCTCAACCAACGGCAGAGTCATTTCCCAGAAGCAATCTTCAAAGTCAAATATACTTAAACTTATACGCAGTTGAAACAGGGAGTATAAAGAATTAAACTAGCATGAATCGCTACATGTGCGCTTGGTCCCTGCGCTTTGGTTACGGGGCTTACTTCCGGTTTTCGGAATGTCAAAATAAAAGTACATGAGTATTTCAAATATATTCAAAATACCGGCTGCATTTACATATTCTTTCCACATTGTTTGTCTTTAATATAAGTTTGTAGGCTTTCTGGAAGTCCCCACAAATTGGGGGATAATAAATCCCCCATGAGAGTTTACAGAGCCGTGTTTACTGTGCACTACTGAAAAGTATTTGTGTCTCTTCATCTCTTCATGTGATTTTCTATGGCGGTCATGAAGTGATCCTTGAAACTAATTTTATTAAAGGTGGTACAAGATCTAAAAAGTTTGAGAAGCACTGCAATAGAGGGTATAAAAGTGATGTCACTTCCCATGTGACCATGCCAGAACACGCCCCCTTGAGTGGCAAAACACTCTGCAATAGCTGCTTACAATATAAGGTCACAGCCTGAGAATTGGGACACAGTTATTGAGTCCTGACAATGAGTGAATGAGGAACAGTTTGTGTGTCATCATAGTATGTTGAAATGTGCGGTGAGGTCTGGTGCTGGGGGCGTGGCTAACAGAGCATCTGAGTCCGTGACAGAGATCATTATCAGACATTTTATTCAGCTATTATGCAATATCAAAACATGTTTGAGCCAGAATTAACAGATATAAATCAACACACAATTTAACTACGTTACACAAATGCAGTAACACACATGCAGTTACACAAACCGTCAGACTCTGTTAACATATTTAAAGTAATAGTTCAGGAAAAAATGAAAATTCTGTCATCATTTACTCGCCCTCAAGATGTTTCAAATCTGTGTAAAATACTTTGTTCTGCTGAACACAAAGAAAGAATTTGGAAGAATGTGTGTAACCAAACAAAAGATTACTATAGTCAATGTTGACCCAGAATTGTTTACTTCCCCACATTCTTCAAAATAACTTATTTTGTGTATAAAGGAAAAAAATACAGGTTATTGAAGGTGAGTAAATGATGACAGATGTTTCATTTGGGGATGAACTATCACATTAATATAGAAAAGAAGATATTATAGACAGTTGTGGTTTAATGGTTAGGGAGTCGGACTTGTGACCAGAAGGTTGCAGGTTCAATTCTTAGGGCCGGCGGCTAACAACTGAGGTGCCCTTGAGATTTTATTCCTAAACTGCTGACATCACTGTGTCTTCTGGATGAGCGTTCTGAGTCCTTCTTCTGTTTTCTGAGAAGATAAAAGTCAATAAAAGTGATGAAGTTCTGCTGTTTGTTTTCTGGATTGTTTCAGGTGAATGATGATGATGATGATGATGATGATGATGAAAACTCACGCGCTCTTCCTGCACAGATGATCTGAAGAAGAATGACAGTAGGAGCAGCAAACACTGACACCTCAACAATCACTAGAATCACTAGAAGACACAAGAACACCATTAAATCCATCAAACTCTCAAACACATGAGAAACAAACACAAGATGAGTTCAGTGAGAGTTTCACTCATGTACTTATGTAACAGGACACATGGATCACAATCAACACTTCATACCTCTTATTATTATTGATGTTGTAGTTCAATTCAATTCAATTCAAGTTTATTTATATAGCGCTTTTCACAATGTGTATTGTTTCAAAGCAGCTTTACAGGGGCAAACAAGAAAAACAGAAAAGTTAAAACACAGCACAGTGCATGGTATTTATACAACGAGTAAGTTCATTCTAATAAATAACATCTAATTTCTAAATAAATAAATGAATGAATGCAGTCTCCCGGTGAGCAGGCCAACACTGCCCTGCTGTGGCGAGGAACCCAAACTCCAATGATTGATTAATGGAGAAAAAAACCTCGGGAGAAACCAGGCTCAACCGGGAGGGCCAGATCCCCTCTGACGTGTCATAGCTGCACTCAGACTGGTGACATGTGATTTTAGTTTAGCATTTAATACCAAATATTGTAACTTCAGCATTAATAAGACAAATAGTCCGTCTTTGCTCTTGGTTGGGGATGTAGTGGTCTGAGCTGGGATGGTCCGATGGTCATATTTCTCTTGGCAGCTGGTGGAATTGCCTTAGATGGAGCTGGGATGGTCAGTCAGTCTGCAGCTGTATCTGGTGTAATCTCAAATTGGGGATGGGCATCTGTCGGTCGTCTGGACATGGTGGAACTTCTTCCTACCTCGGGATGGGCATCTGTCGGTCGTCTGGACATGGTGGAACTTCTTCCTACCTCGGGATGGGCATCCCGAGGCAGAGGCGGAAAGAGAATAAAGAGAATAATTAGCGTAGCTGCTGTTCATTAACTATGCATTAAGTGAAAGCTTGGCTGAAAAGATGTGTCTTTAATCTAGATTTAAATTGGGAGAGTGTGTCTGACCCTCGAATAGTATCAGGGAGGCTATTCCAGAGTTTAGGTGCTACGTATGAGAAAGCTCGTCCACCTTTGGTGGATTTTGTTATTCTAGGTATTGTCAAAAGTCCTAAGTTTTGAGATCTCAGCGAGCGTGATGGGTTGTAACGTGATAAAAGCTCGGTTAAGTAAGTAGGTGCTAAACCGTTCAGGGCTTTGTAAGTAATTAAAATAATTTTAAAATCAATGCGATACTTAATGGGTAGCCAGTGAAGCGATGATAAAACTGGGGTTATGTGATCGTATTTTCTTGACCTAGTAAGAACTCTGGCAGCTGCATTCTGAACTAACTGTAGTTTGTTTATCGATGATACAGGACAACCACTAAGTAGAGCATTACAATAGTCAAGCCGTGAGGTCACAAATGCATGAATAAGCTTTTCTGCGTCTGCAACACATAAACTATTTGATGTCTAGTTGATGCTGTAAAAAACAAAGTTTAGTTTAGATGAGTCGTAATGTGAAAACACACACACACACACACATGGCAATGATATACCTTGTTGTTGTGTAGTTTCTGTTGTGTTAAGAGTTGAGAATCTCTCAGGGTTTGTGGTGGTCACTAGAATCTTGTTTGAATCTGTAGAAGATGATGAATGTTCAGAGACATCATACTGTAGAACATCACAATCATATTTCATGTTTATGTCATTTCTTCATCATCAGTACAGAGTTTAATGACTGAAGTCACTTTGAGTTCAGGACACTCCTGTCAGAGTGATGTCTTACCTGTAAATCTGACAGTATATGTGACTGAGGTCTTGATGTCATTCTTGTGTTTGAGCACACATCTCAACTCTGTGTTGTCGTCTTCATTCACGAGTGTTGTAGTCAGAGAGATGAGACAGAGTTTATCTGATCTAATCTGATATCTGGAGTCTGTCTGTAGATCAACATCAGTCTGATTCATCCACACCAGCTGAAATCCATCATAACTGAACACATGATCACAGTAATATGAAAACAGCTGACAGGAGAGAGTGACAGATGTGTTTGCTCTTATCTCAGTCTGTGATGATGATGAAGACACTGAAACACAAATCACACAACACACTCTCAGTACTCATGAGTTTCAGTGAAAACACAAGAGATAAAGAGAACTGTGATCTGAAGTTAAACATGTGTTCATATAAATGAAGAGAAACACTGACCATGAAGAACATGTAGTAAAACATATGAATCAGGTCCATGATGACGTCCATTCACATATTGTCTGCAGATGTAAAGTCCACCATCATGTTGTGTTGTGTTATAGATGTTGAGAGAGCAGTCAGATGTCAGACTCAGTCTCTCAGATCTCTCTGTGTTATTCTTATTTATTCCTCCAGTAAACACTTCTACTTCAGATGATGTTGTATATTTATTGTAGATCCATGTAGTTGAGGAGCATTGATGAAGAGAAGCATTACAGGACAGAGACACACTTTCACCAGAACTGATGAACACATGAGTCGCTTCTGCTCCACTCACACCTGAAACAGCAGATGACATCATTCATATTAATACATCACAATATATTCAAACAGTTTAATATTTATCTCTTAAAGGCGGGGTGTCCGATTTCCGAATTACGCTTGTTTAGACAAAGTCGAGCCGAGTACTAAAACAACCTTGTAGCCAATCAGCAGTAAGGTTCACAGGGCACAGGATGGACATTAGTCGAGTCGAGCGCTGACGAAAGTGAAAGATGGGGGTAGGTGTGTGTCTGTTTTGGTGATTTGAACATCAATAATGGCTAATATAAATCGGAAATCGCGCTTTTATTGACAGATAGACTTTTATTATTTTTCATCACATAAATCAGAAGGTTTGACAGAACAAAATCTAGTTCTTCTCTTATTGGGTACATTTATATGTGATATTAATATGTGATCTGGGTGATCAGAACAAGCACATCAGATATTCAGAAAATCAGGACACAGTATGTTTACACATGTCAACATCATGTGGCTTCAACATCAGGATATCTGATTGGATCTCTATAGTTTCCTGCCCATTATTTTAATAAGCCTGCAGTTTAAAAAGAGCTCCGGTGCGGGAATATTTCACACAACATGTATAACAGGAAGCATGTTATAGATTTGATACACTGGAAAGAATTCGCCTCAGTCATGTTGAAATCGAGGCAGTGGTGGGAAGTAAACCACAGCTAAAATGTAAAAGTATAAGTAGAGGACGCATGTAAATTTACACAAGCTTTTGTACTTGAGCTGTGGTGGGTTTCAATCGCACACACACACACACACACACACATGCATGCACGCACACACACGCACGCACGCACGCACGCACACACACAGCCTCTAACTGTGTTTTTGAACACATCATTTGGTTTTTCATGTCACAGACACAGAAAATGGTGTATACTGTATATGAGTCTGTACCTACGGGTTTACAAATGTACACTGAAGCAGAGTCTTTCTGGTGTGAACTGTTTATTTATTCATGCATTTAATGAATCAATTGAGTTGACTTTACAAGTGATGATTGATCTTTTTTATCAATCATCAATGAATCAATAAATTTGTACACCCGTAGGTACCGACTCATATTTACACCAGTGGGTGAACATTTGACACCAGGGACTTTCCTGTGTTACTTGTGTTGGTTCGGCTGAAAGTGACAGCGCGTCGTTTCTTTGGTCTGCACCCTAATGAGTGTTTACTGACATCAGCTATAAGGAACACTGTACAATGTTGTTTCTGTATGTAAATGATATATACGGTGTATTCAGAGCTCCGTTTCAAGCTGCGTGGCTGCCACTTCTGTCTTCTGGGGACGGTGCGAGACACCACAACAGCCCTCAGGACAGCAGGAGTATTTACACCGTAGGCTTCACAGTAAATATACACACACACACAAGTAGCCTGCGTTAGAAACGAACTGGTATAGTGTTGCTATTCGTGTCTGTGACATAAAAATAAACAAATGACACGTTAACCATCACCAATGGCACTGTGTGGGCCAGTAAAACCCATTTGTGACGGTCAATAATAGCCTATGAGAAGTATAAAGCTGAAGTGGTTAATTAAAACATCTCGTGGGATTTGACATACTCTTGACATCACACTTTTAACCCTTACGGGAAGAAAATATATTTCCTAATATATGAATTTAAAATATACTAAATGACATGATGGTATATGAGAAAATATATATAATAATTATTTGTGTAAATACACTCACCTAGAGGATTATTATGAACACCATACTAATAGTGTGTTTGACCCCCTTTCGCCTTCAGAACTGCCTTAATTCTACGTGGCATTGATTCAACATGGTGCTGAAAGCATTCTTTAGAAATGTTGGCCCATATTGATAGGATAGCATCTTGCAGTTGATGGAGATTTGTGGGATGCACGAAGCTCCCGTTCCACCACATCCCAAAGATGCTCTATTGGGTTGAGATCTGGTGACTGTGGGGGCCATTTTCGTACAGTGAACTCATTGTCATGTTCAAGAAACCAATTTGAAATGATTAGAGCTTTGTGACATGGTGCATTATCCTGCTGGAAGTAGCCATCAGAGGATGGGTACATGGTGGTCATAGAGGGATGGATATGGTCAGAAACAATGCTCAGGTAGGTCGTGGCATTTAAATGATGCCCAATTGGTCCTAAGGGGCCTAAAGTGTGCCAAGAAAACATCTCCCACACCATTACACCACCATCATAATTGCATTAATGAAAAATTGAACAGGTGTTCCTAATAATCCTTTAGGTGAGTGTATATTACAATATATGAAATAATACAAAAGGAATTGCCGCTTTTCATATATTGAAAAATATATTGACCATAATATATTCATTTATATATCAAAATATATGTAATTTTATAACCAGTAAAATACTTTATAATATATTGATGTACACGTGATAAGATATGGGACTGAATGTGTAAAAATATATTGACCATAATATTTCTTATGTTAAGAATTACAACATTTTACATGTGTTTCAACGTTTCACATTTTAATATAGCGCACAATAAAGTAATATATGATCTTCAAGATGTTTGTTCAATCGTTATAACCACAGACTCTATTCTTCATCACCACAGTAACCCCGCATATTTACACACTAGAGTTCTTCTACATTTCAAAGTAATACAACTTTAAACACTCACAGATCTCCACCAATGTTAATATCCAGCAAAAAGACATAAAATAACACCTACATTTAAACAATTTTACTCTCTTTAACAGTCAGAAGCAAAGCATGCTGGGAAATATAAATCTGCTTTAACTCATTCTGTGAACGTGTTCATATATGTGTGTATACTATACAATCACATTTATATGTGAAAATTTTTAGGTTTATTATTGTCTTTGTTTTTAAACATATTTTATGTTCAATATATATCCATATATTGTCAATGCACAAATTGCTGTATATCAAAAAAAAATTAGCACCAGCTTCCAATATATGGAAATGTATAAGGGTCAATGACGTGTTTTGTGTCCAAATTCATTATTTTCCTAAAAAGAATTTGAATAAATGCATGTCATTTATCAAATGGATCTACAATATGTCCTTTATAAGAAACCCTTTTCATTTTATTGAAATTCAATAGATTTTTTGAGTTTTGGTGTTTGAAAGACCAAAAATGTCAGGTGGTGCGACCGTCCGAACATACAAACAGAGAACAAAACTAAGAAATAAATGTTAATTTTCTCAATAAAATTCTTAATAAAATATTTTGGCATGATTTTATGTTAAATTTCTTATATATGAGGGGAAAAATACTCAGTGCTAAATACATTAAATGTATATTATTTTAAATTAATATATGGTCGCACCACCTGACATTTTCTTATTTGTCATTGACCCATAATGTAAAATAATTTATTATACTTGACAGTATATTCATATATTTTTGTTCCGTAAGTGAAGACACATGAACTCTATGATAAATGTGACATGAGATGAAACTGAACATGTTTGTCAGAATGTCAGTGAGAGTAATGAAATGAAATCTGATGAAATAAATGTGTTGTATAGTTTACCTGTGAATAGTGAAGAGAGAAGGATCAGTCCCAGCAGACATATATCACTCTTCTCAGTCATGTTGTGTTTCTCTTACTGAGTCTCTTCTCATCATCTACTTATATTTCTTCATGAGAACATTTGTAACTCTTCCTGTGTTTCTCATTTCCTCTTTTCTCATCGACTGAGTCATGACACTATTATAGACTAGAACACATTCTGTAGTTTAATGGTGATATTTGTAAATGACTTCTGTTGTCTTAAAATAATTGGACACAGTGCTCAGTTATGACTTTTGTTGTCAGAGACTTTAACAGGACTAACATGATGAAGGTTTTCTACAGATTCATTCAACACAAGACTTTCCTGCCCGAGCAGAGCAGACGCACAGCCTTCATTAAAGCTGATCACACCTCCGTTCTTCTTCTGTCTGCACACACACACAAAAGCAGAACATGAGGGAGGCCATCTTCACACTTCTTCCAAACCACAGATCGGCAGATTACCCATGATGCAGCAGTCACACGTTAATAAACTCATCCTGTCACAGATTATATCAAAATGTCCACTGGTGTAGGCCTACCAAAAAAAGTGGTGAACAACGATATTACCTCCGATCCCAAATGATCAAAAGAAGACAGTTTTGTTTTCAGGTAACATGATAATTAAAACAGTTTAATATGCCATTTATTCATAATTATGCAAAATTCTTCAGTTATGCTTTAATTATGAAGTTATAAAACTGGAAAATAATTAGTAGTAGTAATTTTTTATCACGTTCACATAAACGAGATTATGTTAAAACATGCAGGATTTTACTTTGTACAGATACTATTACAGATTTAGCCTAACTACCAACACTGACATATCTGTGGGAATACAAAACATACTTGATATAAAATCGATCTGATTTTAAATGTAGAAATGAATAAACACAATGAGGACGTTAAAAAGGAAAATGAGGAAAACAACTGCAGCTTGGAGACATTTTAAGCAGGAGAACAAGCGGGCATAGGAAGGATACACGCTAAGATCTTTAGATGTCGTTATACACAAACAGCGCTTTGGAAAAGGTATGCAAATGTTGTATATGTGCGTGTGGCCCCAACTTCACAACTGGTCCACTGATAATATCATCATGAAAAAACCCTGGATGTGGAATGAATGTGGAATGGTTTACACTCAATCCCAGACAACATACAAAAAATGTATTTAAAACCCTGTGATATCTCAGATAGCAAACTAACGTTGAATCAATGTTGATTTTTTGGTTAGAGTGGTCAGTATCGGTCGTCAATCATATATCGATGTTGAATCAATGTTCAGTATTTTGTCTGTACATCGATGTTAACGTCGGAAGTAAAACATGGGTTCAATATAGCAACGATCTTATCAATTCAACGCATCTGGTCGGAACCATAACCTAATTTGGAAACGTGGTGGGAGGAGTTGATCATCCAAGCCCATCCAAACACGGGTCGAGCAACCCAACTCACCTCACCCTGGAGTCCTCCACCGGAGACAGAGCCCGCAGTAATCCTGCCCCCTTCAAGCCCGTCCCGCTAACCAACCTCCGTACGAGCTCCTGGACGCAGCCAAAATAGTTTTTTTGGGGGAGTCATATGGGAGGGATAGCCCGATCGTCTAGACCGGTCGTCGGGCTCTCAGTGCGGCCGGCGCCCTCCAGGGTCCCTGACCTGGACGTATCGTCCTGGAGATCTCCCATCCCACCATGTCCTGTGCTCCCTGCACTGGCCTCCAGGACACCCACCCATTGTTTTATCTCAAGATGCAGGCCTGTAAAGTTGTTTTAAAATACTTTTTTTAAATTGACTAAAATATCCTCATTTAACTAAGGCCTAGTCCTGATTTCAGATAATCCTTGTCCGGGAAAACCGCCCCTTAATGTTTAGAATGTTATTTCAGTGTTACTCTAAAACACATCTGAACAAAAGTAAACAAGGACTTGCAGATAGATTGTGTTAAGTAACGTGAGTGTGATTCAAGTCCAGACCACTCCGTATGCTTTACAATCACTCTCGCAATACTATATTGTCATATTCAACGTGACCAACAGTTTGCACAATGAGCCTTGCAACCATGGAGACATTTGTGAGAGACGATTCAGAAGATAGTTTCTTTCAGAAAGAGCAGATTCAAACTGGTGGTACAAGTGTGTGGCATGCTGACTGAAAGTGAGTGTTTGTTTTGTTTTGGCAAGCGTCCATCTAGCTGAAGAGGAAGTGTCATGTGTCACAACATTCGACGAGTTCTTAGCAACGCTACATCCTGCAGTGGTAGAATTTATAAACTGGAAAAAACATCCCATGCAAAGTGGACCTGATGTCCAGCTGTCGCTAGAGACCTTGGGTTGAGGTCTTGAACCCTGAGCAAAATTTAGTTTGATCTGCTGAATGTGGGTGGGTTAGAGTTAGGGTTTGACTGTATTAACATATCTAGAAAGATTTGTGAAAAACAGATGTATTTTTATCATACAGCATTTTAGAATCACACAGATATCAAGAATCAATGTATGAATCTCAGCAATGGTGAGGAACACCCAAATAACTCAGATAAACGGATCAACCGCAATGCATGCTGGGAATTATAAATTCGTTTTGTGCTATAATGTTACCCAGCATGCAACACAGCATGAAGTTTTCTTTTGTTTATTCTTACCATTGTTGAGATTCATAAACTGATTCTTCATGTCTGTGGGTCTAAATTCTGAGCATTTAATTTTTTAACAAATTTTTGTAGACTGACAATTTAATCAAATTCCCAGATGTTTAAATGCACTTTATTCAAATGTAAACATGGTAGATATCTCACTGTCCATCAACCAACACCATTGATCAGAGCATCATTTCAATATCTATTACAAATGTACTTTAAAAGGACAAGAGTAAATGTCAAGTTTTTTTTTTTTCATTTGTTTGTCAAGTATTCACAGAAGAGATGGGTCTTAAGTAGTTTTTTAAATGTTGTGAGAGATGTGGTTGAACGAACAGAGTTAGGAAGAATGTTCCACCAGGAAGGAGTTGTGAATGAGAAAGAGCGGGAGAGCGATTTACTGCCCTTATGGGAAGGCAATACAAGACGCCTTTGGTTTGCTGAACGCAGGGATCTCGATGGGGTGTAGGAGTGCAGGAGAGAGTGGAAGTAAGCCGGTGCAGATCCAGTGATAGTCCTATAGGCAAGCATTAGTGACTTGAATCTGATACGGGCTGCAACCGGTAGCCAGTGAAGAGAGATGAAAAGGGGAGTCACGTGAGCCCTTTTGGGCTGTTGGAAGACAAGGCGTGCTGCTGCGTTCTGAACCAGCTGCAGTGGTTTTATACCCTTTGCAGGAAGACCAGCAAGGAGAGCATTGCAGTAGTCCATAGTCCTGTCGCGGTTAGGAAATTTCCCTTGCGGTAAATATGGGTGGCACAATAGCGCGGTAGGCGGTATTACCGCACCCACCCACATTTTTTGAGTGATTTATCATTATTTTAGTGCATTTAAATATTTATTGATCAGTTGTTACATTGAAGTAAATATATTTTTTGTTATATATTTTTTTATTGTTAAATGCAGAACAGAACACCACGAACCATGCCTTGAATCTGAAAAACGAAAAAACTAAATTAGCCTATCACATAAAAACAGTTTAAATCAAAATACAGCAAATAAAAATATAATAAATAGGCTATATCTTCACTTGAGCATTAACTTTTTAAATGAAAGAGAGATGGGTTATAAAATGTTTTTTTGTCCAATGCTAACTGCCGAACACAGCAATAAGCTATAACAATAACATGCATTCAATCTGAAAAACGAAAGAACTCGAGTATCACATGAAAACAGTGTAAATGAAAATACAGCAAATAAATAATAAAAACTAAATAAATGTGACTTCACTCACTTGAGCGTCAAGAAATGTGATTTAATCCTGGGTTATCTTGTCCTTGTTTCGTGCTAGAAAAACTAACGTATAAAAATTATGTGGTTTCAGGGACGAACACAGCCATAATAATTTTTCCGGCGGCATTGAAGACTCTTTCTGATGGTGTGCTGGTCGCACAAATACAGATTTGCGAGAATCTGAAATCTGCCCTGGTTTTTGGGCCACCAGGAGAGTGGATTTGCGCTAGAGTCTATTAGCACATGAGCTCGTTATCTGCGCAAACTCTCCTAGGTACGGACGCTGATGCGGAGGTTGTATGTAAAATGAGACCTCAAATTCGACGTATTGCTGTGTGTTACAAGCACCTTTCTTCTGCAAATTTTGCATATCGGCTCATCTAAATTAGCTGGCTCTCCCTTAACATTCGGTTCAAACCCAAAGTATTCCCAAACTGGCGACGTTACATTAGGTTTTGGGACCAGAGAGCCTGCATTGCGTCCATCTTTAAAAACAACCGTTACGAACAATTGGCGGGACAATGATACACGTAACACTCTTGTATTCATCATTGATTTATTAAACATTCATTGCCGAATGCAAAGGTGTAAAAAAGAAAAGCATACCCTGATGCCATACTGAAAAAAAGGTGGTTGCCGCGGTGTCTGCGGTTGTGTTCCTGTCCCTGCGGTTCGCTTGTCAGTAGCGCGGTAGTACAATACAGCGGTTACCGCGACAGCTCTAGTAGTCCAACCTCGAGATTACCAGGGCCTGGACAAGGAGTTGTGCCGCATGCTGCGTGAGATAGGGTCTGATCTTTCTGATATGTTGAATAAGGCATATCGGCATGACCGTGTTGTCTTTGCAATATGATCATTGAAGGACAGCTGTTCCTCAAATATGACTCCGAGGTTCCTGACTGTTTTGGAATGGGTGATTGTGGTATTGCCACAATTTTTACTGGTTTGATCCCAGCAGCCACCACCAGTGTGTCCTTGAGCAAGACACTTTACTCCATGTTGCTCCAGAGGGGATTGTCCCTGTAAGAAGTGCACTGTAAGTCACTTTGGATAAAAGCGTCTGCCAAATGACTAAATGTAAATGTGTTTTTATATTTGTTTCCTTTCTTCACAACAGAGACAAAAAAAATACATAAATGTAAAAAAGCTTTTTTGTTCAGTTGTATTACAGTATGTGACAGTTCAGTTCAGTTATAATATGACTTCAAGTCTGCATGATAAACATATGAACCTAATGCATATTGTCACTTTGTGTTGTAGTTGTAATTTTACTGAAGTCTTACACATGAATTATGATCAACGCATTTGAAACACATCTACAAATACAGTTTACATTCATGTTTCATTACTGTGCACTGAATAACACGTGTCAAATGCTTAAAATATAACACATATTTCATAGATGCTGCTCTTAGATACTGATTTATCTATTGGATTTAGGGATCCGGGATTACACATAAATAAGGAGTTTTTTTTACACATTTAATTACACATAAATAAGGAAATATAAATACTCATTTATTTTTGCTTTTTTACATTTTTTTTTTTTCAATATAAAAAAAATTGTCAATTCCATACACCATGAGATGTTTTATTTAACCTGACTAACCAGAGAACTGATCTTGTTACAAAGCATCAGAAATGTTGTTATGGTCATTCTTAAACATCCGAGCAGTCCTCAAGTATTTCTGTAATTTTCTGCACTTCATTCATGTGTGAAATTCTCTTCATTACAGATGTGAATTAATGTCATGAGAGGGGCTTCTGCCAGTTGCGAAACGGCTGACATGGATTTTGTTGAGAGGGTAACTGAGCTTTATGTCATATGGAAGACTGAGCTTTATGTCAATGGGTCCTTTTGAGGTTCACCCATCTTGGTGAGTCCTCCATTGTTGTTTATACAATGTAATCACGTCACTACTAGAGCAAGCTTCTGATTGGTTAGAGCGGCGCGAATATTCGCCAAAGTTCAGATTTTTCAACTCACACGTCAAACGCCCGAAACACTTAATTCACTCCACCGGATGTCTATCACGTCTTAGCATTGACTTAACATGTAAATCACTGGCACTTAACACTTCATTCGCGTCTGGTGGGAACGCACCTTTAGACGCAGCTCTGCTGGGCACACGCTCTTCTGAACTTGAGCGCGCAGGAGGAGAGCACTGTTACATTCCCAACAGAGACCTGCCTGCATGAAGCCAATTAAATATTTATTGGCTTATTTAATCAATAAATTTACTGTCCTGACTGTAAACTTTTTAAACATGCATATTTAAATACTAAATGGCATGTTAATCATTCATGTTAATCAAAAATGTATTGGTAATAACATTATGTGCCACTTATGTTACCTGTAGGTCATATTATTATCAATACGTTAGGAATATAGTACGAATGTCCCATCCTTGGTTATCTTGTATCATCAGGTGTTCGTGCAGGCGACATCATGAATTGGTCATTTAATGGTAATGAAATGATGTGCCTGGGACATGCCAGTCAGCTGGTAAGTCATGAAATTACCAAAAATGACCATCACAATAATATATGGTTTTGGTTTATTGATAAATTATCAAAAGTAATCATACAAACATAACAGCGATAAGTCTTCATCACAAGGTTCAGCCTCGTACAACATGTGAGTTCCTCTTTTATACCGTCCCCGTCATACAAAGGGGTCGTGTGCCAGGATATACATCCCTTATATGGACACTACACACTTTGACACACATCTCTTACCTAAACATAAACAGATCTCATGAAGCAGCGACACCTTTTAACCACAATGGAGATAAGATCTCTGGTTTATCACAGTTGACATCTGTTTCCCCCATAAATGAACATATAAATGGCTTCACACACACTATGTTCCAAGGAATTCATCGCTGACCTTTACACCCTCATTCCTCTGAGCGGAGGTGTCAAGATAATAGTCTGCATCTATCTAAATGTTGCAGAAGCATAAGCAAAAATTCTTCAGGCGAAGCCAATGAATCAACCTCGGCTGTGGTCACTTCTAATCTAAAGGTTATTATCTATTAATATTTCCCTTGTAAGCTTCAGTAAGTTTTTATTGATACGTTCTTGGTGACGAATCAACCTTATCATTTGTGTAGCTTTGTAAATCATATCACTCATTGATTTCAGAAGGGTTGGTTCTACGCTTGTTCTTCCTCTCCTCCTTTTTCTCCTGTTTTCTTTGGAGACCTTGAACAATCAAATCATGCGTGTCATACTTTATGGGTTCATGGTGAAAGGACATATACACATTCTTTGTCAATCCCTTTTTAACATGTGCATCTTATACAACAGTACACATAATGCTGACCCCAATTTGTAATGTTATTACTTTTCTCTTTAAGCGTAAACATTAGTTCACACATTAACTGCAGGAGCAGAAGCTGGGTGAGTACAATCTCTCTAAATTTAAAAAATATATTTAGCTCGATCTTCTGACTTCACGTCACCACTGCTGCATTTGAGCTGAAATATCTCTTGCCAGCAGGTGTGCACTTTTCTAAGCATCTGTACTGTTTAGTTAGTGGCAGTCAGACGACTGAAAGCTTACTGGAGAATAGAAAGTATAAACGACGCTTCCAATAGCGACTGCTGGTTAACTACAACATGTCTGTATCATGTATTCAGTGTGCATGAGTTCTCTTCATAGCGTGCCGTTCCCACTTACGTCTTGCTCAAAATAACTCGCGCAGTCACTACATCCAAGTGAATGTAAACAAAATGTATCAGAAGCCTATATGTGACCAATGCTTTAAGCGCAAGATCTCCTTCGTCTCTTGTCTGCACAACCCCAACACAACTGCATCTCGTCTATGACCCCCTTAAAAAAATTAGCCATCATGAGAAAAGACCTCTGGAGCAGAGCCTCCGCAAGTCTGGACCGCACCTCAGACTCCGCCGCTGATAGACCCCGACTGCTTTTACACCAACAGTCACAAGTCATTACAGTTCAAATGAATTTATTGAAACACTTTAGTTTCAAAGCAACAAAATAAATATATTTTATGATTTTGCGTTAATGTTATTTGTAACAATGGAAACACAATTCTGCCGGAACAGCACAAGTGCACATGTGAATGTGTCAAAAATCATTCCAACTACTTATAATTTTCCAGTGTTATAACTTCATATTTAAAGCATAAGTGAAGGTTTCTTTGTATGAATAAATGTCATATTTAACTGTTATAATTGTCATGTTCCTGGAAAATCAAACACTTGGTTTTATTTGGTCATTTGGGTTCAGCGGTGAACATACATGATATAATCTGTGACAGAGTTAGTGTGTTTATTAATGTGTGTTTCTGTTGCATCATGGGTAATCTGCAGATCTCTGGTTTGTAAGAAGTGTGAAGATGACCTCACTCATGTCCTGCTTTTGTGTGTGTGTACGCACGTATAACATTGCCTTCTTTTTCACAGCGCTGTTTGTGTATAACGACTTCTAAAGATCTATATTAGCGTACTCTTAATATACTCGCTTGTTTTCCAAGCTGCAGTTGTTTTTAACATCCTCATTGTGTTTATTCATTTCTACATTTAAAATAAAGTCGACTTTATATCAAGTATGTTTTGTCGATTATTCCCACAGAGATGTCAGTGTTGGCAGTTAGTCTTCATCTGTAACCTTATCTGTACAAAGTTAAATCCTGCATGTTTTTACTTAATCCCGTGTATGTGAACGTGTTAAAAAATTATTACTACTAATTATTATTTTCCAGTGTTGTAACTTCATAATTAAGCATAACTGAAGAATTTTGCATGATTATGAATAAATGACATATTTAACTGAAATATATATATATGTATATATAATATATATAAATGAAATTTGACTGTATTCATTGTCATATTAATGGAAAAACAAACACTCTGTCTTTACCACTGCAGTGAACATACATTATATAATCTGTGACAGAGTTAGTGTGTTTATTAATGTCTGTGACTGCTGCATCATGGATAATCTGCTAATCTCTGGTTTGTAAGAAGTGTGAAGGTGACCTCACTCATGTCCTGCTTTTGTGTGTGTGTGGAGACAGAAGAAGAACGGAGGTGTGATCAGCTTTAATGAAGTTTGTGCGTCTGCTCTGCTCGAGCAGGAAAGTCTTGTGTTGAATGAATTTGGAGAAAACCTTCATCATGTTAGTCCTGTTAAAGTCTCTGATAACAAAAGTCATAACTGAGCACTGTGTCCAATTATTTTAAGACAACAGAAGTATTTTACAAATAAGACCATTAAACTACAGAATGTGTTCTAGTCTATAATAGTGTCATGACTCAGTCGATGAGAAAAGAGGAAATGAGAAACACAGGAAGAGCTACAAATGTTGTCATGAAGAAATATAAGTAGATGATGAGAAAAGACTCAGTAAGAGAAACACAACATGACTGAGAAGAGTGATATATGTCTGCTGGGACTGATCCTTCTCTCTTCACTATTCACAGGTAAACTATACAACACATTTATTTCATCAGATTTCATTTCATTACTCTCACTGACATTCTGACAAACATGTTCAGTTTCATCTCATGTCACATTTATCATAGAGTTCATGTGTCTTCACTTATGGAACAAAAATTTATGAATATACTGTCAAATATAATAAATTATTTTACATCATACATTTCCATATATTTGAAGCTGGTGCTAACGTTTTTGATATAAAGAAATATATACCTTGACAATATATGTATACATATTGAACATAAAATATATTTAGAAACGAAGACAAAAATAAACCTTAAAAATGTTCACATATAGATGTGATTGTATAGTTTACACATATAGTGTTTTAATTTGTATTACTTTGAAATGTAGAAGGGTCTCTAGTATGTAAATATGTGCGGTTACCGTGGTGATGAAGAGTCTGTGGTTAGGATAGCGATTGACTGAACATCTTGAAGATCATATATTACTTTATTGTGCGCTATTCAGTAAAGCAATTTTCAATAAGTGCTTCAGTTTGAACAGGAGTGCTTAGGCTGTTGTGAAGTGGCTATGTTTAAAAATATGAAACATGTATGTTGTAATTCTTAACATAAGAAATATTATGCTCAATATATTTGTACACATTCAGTCCCTTATCTTATCACGTGTGGATCATTATATTATAAAGTATTTTATTGATTATAAAATTACATGTATTGGGACATATAGGTAAATATATTATGGTCATAATATTTTTCAATATATGAAAAGCGGCAATTCCTTATGTATTATTTAATATATCTTAATATATTTACACAATGGTCCTCACAACACAATGGTTAAATTCTCACATTTAAAAGTATGATGTCAAGAGTATGTCAAAACCACACAAGATCTTTTACTTGACCACTTCAGGTTTATACTTCTCATAGGCTATTTTTGACTGCCATGAATGGGTTTTACTGGCACACACAGCGCCACTGTTTTTTTAAACATGTCAATATTTAATTTTTATGCCAAAGAAACGAATAGCAACACTATACCAGCGTGTTTCCAACATAGTCTACTTGTTTGTGTTTATTTACTGTAAAGTCTACGGTGTAAATACTCTTCATTTTCCTGCTGTCCTGAGGGCTGTTGTGGTGTAGCGTCCCGTCCCCGGAAGACAGAAGCGGCTGGCGCGCAGCTTGAAACGGAGCTCTGAATACACCGTATATAACACTTACATACAGAAACAAGATTGTATAGTGTTCCTTATAGCTGATGTCAGTAAACACACTCTTTAGGGTGCAGACCAAAGAAACAACGTCAGTTTCAGCTGAAACAACACAAGTAATACAGGAAAGTCCCTGGTGAAAAATGTACATCCGCTGGTGTATCTATGAGCCCATACCTATGGATGTTTAAATGTACACTGAAGCAGATTCTTTCTGGTGTGAAATGTTCATTTATTCATGAGGTTAATGAATCAATTGAGTTGACTTTACAGTGATGATTGATCTTTAGTGATGACATCTGCTGTTGATGAAGTGTTTAGATACACAGCTGATGTAAACCAAATACAGCAAATCTATGTGTACAACTAATGTGGTCACTTGATATCACAAAATAACAAAATGCTCCAAAGATCACTTATTCGAAGAAGTTTGAGTGTAAAAGTTGTTCATGTAGAGTTATAGTTGTTGCTGGAGTTTGAATAAGTTTGAAATATTTCAGATGTGACGTCATCATTAGGGTGATAAGGATTCTCTTTAGTGGGGTACTTGGGGTACCTGTTTCTTTTGCTGTTGCAAGATTACTTAAACAGACACACAGCCTGTGGTTTAAGATGTGTGTTGCTTGGACACTGGTGTGACGAGAGCCATGAGGCGGGGCCGGTGACAGGATTGATAGTTGGAATCAGCTGTGCGCACACCGGTTCCGCATATCTCACGGAGGAAATCGGGAGCATAATAGGACGAGCGACGGAACTGCTTACGAGACTTTGCTTGAAGTCATCAGAAAATGATAACAATGTAAGGAAATGTTTTATTCAAGCTAGAGATGTCGATGTTTGTAAACAGTGGTGTGTAAGATAAACAGATACTGCCTTTGTAAACAATTGTAAATACAGTGGGTGCGGAAAGTATTCAGACCCCCTTACATTTTTCAATATTTGTTATATTGCAGCCATTTCCTAAAATCATTTAAGATCATTCTTTTCATCATTAATGTACACACAGCACCCCATATTGACAGGAAAACACAGAATTGTTGACATTTTGCAGATGTATCAAAAAAGAAAAACTGAAATATCACATGGTCCTAAGTATTCAGACCCTTTGCTCAGTATTTAGTAGAAGCACCCTTTTGATTTAATACAGCCATGAGTCTTTTTGGGAAAGATGCAACAAGTTTTGCAGATCTGGATTTGGGGATCCATTCCTCCTTGCAGATCCTCTTCAGTTCTGTCAGGTTGGATGGTAAACGTTGGTGGACAGCCATTTTTAGGTCTCTCCTGAGTGGCTCAATTGGGTTTAAGTCAGGGCTCTGGCTGGGCCATTCAAGAACAGTCACGGAGTTGTTGTGAAGCCGCTCACTCGTTATTTTAGCCATGTTCTTAGTGTCATTGTCTTGTTGGAAGGTAAACCTTCAGCCCAGTCTAAGGTCCTGAGCACTCTGGAGAAGGTTTTCGTTCAGGATATCCCTGTATTTGGCCGCATTCATCTTTCCCTCGATTGCAACAGTAGTCTTGCCCCTGCAGCTGAAAAACACCCCCACAGCATGATGCTGCCACCACCAAGCTTGACTGTTGGGACTGTATTGACCAGGTGATGAGCAGTGCCTGGTTTTCTCCACACAAACCGCTTAGAATTAGGGCCAAAAAGTTCTATCTTGGTCTCATCAGACCAGAGAATCTTATTTGTCACCATTTTGTAGTCCTTCGGGTGTTTTTTAGCAATCTCCATTCAGGATTTCATGTGTCTTGCAATGGAGGAGAGAGTTCCGTCGGGCCACTCTGCCATAAAGCCCTGACTGGTGGAGGGCTGCAGTGATGGTTGACTTTCTACAACTTTCTCTCATCTCCCGAATGCATCTCTGGAGCTCAGCCACAGTGATCTTTGGTTTCTTCTTTACCTCTCTCACCAAGGCTCTTCTCCCCCGATAGCTCGGTTTGGCCGGATGGCCAGCTCTAGGAAGGGTTCTGGTCGTCCCAAACATCTTCCATTTAAGGATTATGGAGGCCACTGTGCTCTTAGGAACCGTAAGTGCAGCAGAACTTTTTGTAACCTTGGCCAGATCTGTCCATTGCCACAATTCTGTCTCTGAGTTCTTCAGGCAGGTCCTTTGACCTCATGAGCTGTGAGGTCTTATATAGACAGGTGTGTTGCTTTCCTAATCCAGTCCAATCAGTATATTCAAAGACAGCTGGACTCAAATGAAGGTGTAGAACCATATCAAGGATTATGAGAATGAATGGACCCACTGTAAGATGTTTTAAACTGTAACACACAGACATCAAAACTCAGAATACAAATATCAACTAGATTGTAAAGTTCGAGTACAAACTTTAAATTGGCTTGACAAAGCCTGTCCTGAAGAGTTTGAAATAGTTTGAAAGGTTTTATTGCTAGACTTTTTCTAACATGAAGGAAAAAATAATATGACCCCAGTGTGTAAAAACCGGGCTTAGTATGTTGTTGTTCGCTAGCATAATTGCCATGTTGCTAGATTAGATTAGATTAGATTAGATTAGATTAGATTCAACTTTATTGTCATAACACATATACAAGTACAGTGTAACAAAATGTAGTTTAGGTCTAACCAGAAGTGCAATTAGCAAGTGCAGGATATACAGTGTGAATAAATACAGAATACAATATTAGGAAAATACTATACAATGGGCATGTACTATGAAAATATGAAAGTCGGTATGTACTATGAACAATATAAACAGAAGGCTATATACTGTGAACATTAATGTACAGGAGGTTATGAACAGATAACAATATAGACTATACAATAGTGCAAGTGACTTGAGTGTGCATTAGTTACAGACATTAGCTATTAAAGATACACTGTAAAAAATGTTCCGTAATTTTTACGGAAAAATACCGGCAGCTGTGGTTGCCTGGAAAATTCCGTAAAAAATACAGGAAAAGAATGTAAACAGCTTTGCAGTTTAAAACTTCAGGGCACAAACTTCAAACTGTGTATGAACTTAATACATTTGAGTCTTTTATATTAACAATATTTCTTTATAGAAAATGAAAACTTGGTCCAAATGCATAAAAGTGATAACATTATATTTACTTAATTTATTTCTGTGTAACTCATTATTAAAGTCACTTTTAAACAAAGCAACATGCAGCATGACATCAGAATATCTTTGCCTGACCGTGAGTTAAACACAGACTCCACTCTTCAGCTTAGTGGTGACCCACAAAACATTTAATATCAGAAAAGAAAGGAGAAAATACAAATTCCGTAGTTTTTACGGAAAAATACCGGCAGCTGTGGTTACCAGCAAACTACCGAAAAATTACAGGAACATCCTGTTTTTATTCATCCAATCAATTTACAGTGGAAAACATGAGCCACACCTACTATTCATCTTGGAAATACGTCAGAATACTGAAGACGATCACCACTTCTGCTTCACAGGGACTGCAGCATAACAGCCATGACTTGATGCTTTATTGGTGTATTTAAAGTCACCGTTTTTGTGATCAGTGTTTGCTTTAGTTGGCCTCTTTCAGCCGTCATAAATAAGTTTACAGTTTTCTTTGTGCTGCTATGACATTGTTTGATATAAAAACATAGTCTTGTAGCAAATTAAAGTGTGATTAGGTATTTATTCTTTATCTGGGACACTGTTTAATTACTTATTGTATTTTTTGTTACAAACGCCTCAATGAATTACTTTTAAAATTCACATTTCCTGCAATTGTCAATATAAACAGTTTTTGAACTGTTTAAAAGCTTGCATTTTGTCTTTGACTCAGACATCAAGAATGAGTGTATGAATCTCAACAGTGGTGACTAACAAATGAAAAGCTTACAGCCGCAATGCATGCTGGGAGTTATTGATGAGTTTTGTGCTTTGATGATACCCAGAATGCATTGCGTTTATCTTTAGAGGTTTTTTCTGTTGTCACCATTGTTGAGACAAACTGTTCTATAGATATCTGCTAGAACATTTATCATGTGTCAGATATGCTGTTAAAGACATTCAGTTTATTAATTAATTTCATTCAATATCATAAATGAGGACAACAAGTAACTTTAAAGCACTACCTAAACTCTTGAACATGTACTTACACACCAACACAAATAATGTAATGCGTTATCTTTATCTGAGCTTTCCACCCACCTGAGTCAGTGTGTTTCAACTCATAAATGTCAATACTGTGGAAAGACTTCTTCAAATTGAAAGCAAAGGGTCAAGACCACAACTAAAGCAAACACTCTTCACCATAATGGTGACTCCATCGACATGTAAACTTGTGTTCATTTTCAATTAGAACTTTTGTAGACGTGCAACAGAAATAAAGTGACAGTGGTGTCTGTAAGTGAAGGTGATAAAAGTGTTTGTGGAGTTGAAAAAAGACTCCTTGTGAAAACTTTGGAATTTCACTGTTCATTTCACAGAGAATTTGGCAATATTTTCCGTTATTTTATGGACGTTTTTTGACAACAGTTTTCTCTGTGAAAACTACAGAATTTCACTGTTGACTTCACAGCATTTTTTTACAGGGTTTTTCCGTAAAAACAATGGAATTTTTGCTGTTAATTTTACAGACAATTTTACAGTGTTTCTCCGTATTTTTTACGGACACTTTCTGATAACAGGTTTTTTATTTGAAAACAATAGAATTTTACCGTTAATTTCACAGGCATTTTTTACAGTGTAGATGAGTTGATGCGGTTATTAAAGGTACGGTGCAGTACATGAGTTAGTGCAGTTATTGAAGTTACAGTAAAGTGGATGCGTTAATGCGGTTATTAAGGTTACAGTGCAGTAGATGAGTTAATGCAGTTATTGAAGTTATAGTGCAATAGATGAGTAGATGCAGTTAGTTATGCAATAGATGCAGTGATGCAATAGATGAGTTACAGTACAGTAGAGAAGTTGGTGCAGTTATTGAAGTTACAGTGCAGTAGATGAGGTAATGCAGTTATGAGAGTAGTCCATTAGTGCAAATGAGCATTCAGTATAATATTCCTGGTGTGCAAGTGAGCAGTATAGAGTGCAAATGATGCTGTGTGTGTGTAAACAGTCCGGTAGAGCAGATAACATGAAGTACTGGTGTGTACAGTTCAGTCATGCATGGCAGCCCTGTAGTGCAGTGTAAACAATGTAATAGCAGCATTAAAGTTATGAGGGAGCCTCATAACTCATAACTCATAACTCCCTCATCCCAGGCTCCCAGGCTCCCTGGGAGCCTGGGAGCCTGGGAGCCTGGGAGCCTGGGAGCCTGGGAGCCTGGGAGCCTGGGAGCCGATACTGCCGTGGGTTGTAACCCGGAAGTGATTTGTACGGACTGCAAGCCGAGAAAGCTGAAGCAGAACTGTTATTATTATTTTGTGTTAAGAGATGTGTATTGACGCTACGTCTTGTGAGATACGAGAATAAATAATCTTGTCACCCAGTCCACGCCGACCCGCCTCCTTTCTTCTATATAATTTGAACCTTGTTACAGGTATATTTCCTCTTCCATTATAAGTATAGGGGGAATTTGGGGGGCTCCTACACCCTAGGGGTGCAACTGACACCCCATTGTGATGTTCTTAAAGAGCCTACAAAGACTCTTCAAATGTGTTAACTTGCAAGTTTGTACGACATCCTCGCTTTGCGTTATGAGCCGTCAAAGTTTGTCGCAATGTTAAGTCAATGGGAAATTTAGTGGTTTTGAGAGACTTGATTTTGAAGACCAGAACCTGGATCAGTTAAAAAATAAGGTTTGTGGAAAGTTCGGTTCATGTAACTTAAAAGAGTAGCAGTCAGAAATGTTGGGGATCATAATAATAATAATAATAAGCTTAGAACAAAGAACAGTGTGTTTGCTCTGTCAAGCCAACATAATAACGGTTACAATCAATAAAACGCACATGCTGCAGTGTGTAACCCTCTGCTCGCTTTAGTGTAACCGATAACTAATTGAATTAGCTATAAATTGAAACTGGGCTAAAATCAGAAAATCTAGGTACGACTACGGAGCCTGAAGTAGTAAAAAGTCAGACAACAAATACCACAAAACAGATACGTTTTAGAAGTGTATTACACAAAATTAAAGACAGTTATATACAATCCCTGCCTACCTAAGCCGGCTTCCTGAGTGCACAAGCGCACAATAAAACCCAAAATAAACAACGTCAAACAAAGGAAGAGTCCATGAAAGTTCTTGGTGTGTGTGTGTTTTTCTTGGAGTATGTATGTTCTTTTCACTACCCGGGTAGGTTTACGTGTGTTCTTATCTTTACTTCAAACGAAGGCACGGGATGATGATGGTTCCAAAGATGCCACGGCTGGCCACACCAGGCTCTTGGTCCGTTTTCTGACTTCTGCGGTTGGCTCGCCACTGACCCTCATAAGGGTCAGATTCAGATGATCTATCCCTCTCTTAAAACCAATCGGAGGTATCTTAAGGGTTCGCAGTGTCAACACGGCTTAACAATTGTTGACAGTTGTTCCTCAACAGCTTCCAACCAGTCCGTGATTCTTCCTAACAGCGTCTTTTCCGGCGGAAAGGTGTGTTGATTTACTCATTTGGGAAATGTCCTAGGGTGTATGCGCCACCAACAGGCAGAATAGAGAATTAAACTCCAGTACCCTTATGCGGGTTACAAGTGCATGTTGGGTAATAGACTAGCATGCATTTTGGTATTTTTACCAGCACTGTTGAGTTTTGTAGAATGAGTGTTGAAGTCTTAAAATGTGTGAGAAATGTTTAAGGATTGTCTGATCAAATCTTTAAAATTGCATTTTATCATTCAAGCTGAATCTATTATAATAATTTACACTAATTTTCGTCACAAGAGTTTCATTTAGTTACATGTAAATATATATTTTATTAGCATATCTGATTGTGTATTTATATGACATGAGTCTGTGTGGCTACAGTCTTTATTTTCCTGTTCTTCTTCACTTCTTAAGTGGACTTATGATCAGCAGGTGTCATCATTAATGATCAATCATCTTTTGTAAAGTCAACTCAATTGATTCATTAACTGCATGAATAAATTAACATATCACACCGGAAAGACTCTGCTTCAGTGTAAATATGTACACTCGTAGCTAAAGACTCATATATACACCAGCGGGTGTACATTTGACACCAGGACTTTGCTGTGTGAGAACGATGTAAGTGGTCACTTTTGATCATTGTAACTGCGGCGTACTTATGTGTTTATTTTATGTGTCTGTGACATGAATAAACAAATGATGTGTTTAAAAACACAGTGAGAGGCTGTGTGTGTGTGTGTGCGCGCATGTGTAGGTGTGTGTGTTTGTGTGTCAGTGCGCGATTGAAACCCACCACAGCTCAAGTCAGAAAGTTTGTGTACATTTACAAACGTCCTCTACTTATACTTTCACATATAAGATCATTAATCGTCTTAATGGTGGTTTACTTCCCACCGCTGCCTTGATTTCTACATGGCTACAGCAGATAGTTTCCAGTGTATCAAATCTATAACATGCTTCCTGTTATTCATGTTGTGTGAAATATCACCGCACCTGGGCTCTTTTTAAATTGCAGGCTTATTAAAATAATGGGCAGGAAACTATAGAGATACTATCAGATAGCCAGATGTTGAACACTTGATGTTGACATGTGTAAACACACTGTGTCCTGATTGTCTGAAGATCTTCTTGTTCGGATCACCGAGATCACATAATAATGCCAAATATAAATGCACACAATGATAGAGGAACTAGATAACATTTTTTTCTGTCAAATCTTCTGATTTATGTGATGAAAAAATAATAAAAGTCTATCCGTCATAAACGGCAGGATGTCAAATTTCTCATAGCCGTTGTTGGTGTTCAAATCACCAAAACAGACACACACCTACCCTTATCTTTCGCTTTCTTCAGCGCTCGGCTCGACTAATGTCCGTCCTGTGAACTGTGAACCTTGCTGCTGATTGGCTACAAAGGTTGTTTTGGTACTCGGACCAATTTTGGCTAAACAAGCGTAATTCGGAAATCGGACACCCCGCCTTTAAGAGATAAATATTGAACTGTTTTAGTATATTGTGATGTATTAATATAAATGATGTCATCTGCTGTTTCAGGTGTGAGTGGAGCACAAGATGTGTTCATCAGTTCTGGTGAAAGTGTGTCTCTGTCCTGTAATGATGCTCTTCATCAATGCTCCTCAACTACATGGATCTACAATAATTATACAAGATCATCTGCAGTAGAAGTGTTTACTGGAGGAATAAATAAGAATAACACAGAGAGATATGAGAGACTGAGTCTGACATCTGACTGCTCTCTCAACATCTATAAAACAACACAACATGATGGTGGACTTTACACCTGCAGACAATATGTGAATGGACATCATCATGAACCTGATTCACATGTTTATCTACATGTTCTTCATGGTCAGTGTTTCTCTTCATTTATATGAACACATGTTTAACTTCAGATCACAGTTCTCTTTATCTCTTGTGTTTTCACTGAAACTCATGAGTACTGAGAGTGTGTTGTGTGATTTGTGTTTCAGTGTCTTCATCATCATCATCATCATCACAGACTGAGATAAGAGCAAACACATCTGTCACTCTCTCCTGTCAGCTGTTTACATATGACTGTGATTATTTGTTCAGTTATTATGGATTTCAGCTGGTGTGGATGAATCAGACTGATGTTGATCTACAGACAGACTCCAGATATCAGATTAGATCAGATAAACTCTGTCTCATCTCTCTGACTACAACACCCGTGAATGAAGACGAAAACATAGAGTTGAGATGTGTGCTCAAACACAAGAATGACATCAAGACCTCAGTCACATATACTGTCAGATTTACAGGTAAGACATCACTCTGACAGGAGTGTCCTGAACTCAAAGTGACTTCAGTCATTAAACTCTGTACTGATGATGAAGAAATGACATAAACATGAAATATGATTGTGATGTTCTACAGTATGATGTCTCTGAACATTCATCATCTTCTACAGATTCAAACAAGATTCTAGTGACCACCACAAACCCTGAGAGATTCTCAACTCTTAACGCACCAGAAACTACACAACAACAAGGTACATCATCACTGTCTGTCTCACTTCAGTGTGTGCGTGTTGTTTCCAGGATGAGCTAATCTGAAGTTTGTTTTTATATCATCAGCTAAAACAACACAAAGCTTAGAGAAGAGTTCAAGCTCTTCACCATCACCACATTATAAAGCACATGGTATGTATGTTTATTTTTATTTATCTTCTGTCAATGTGTTGCAGTGTCTGTCACAGATTGTGATATATAATCAGTTTCTAAATCTAATTGATTATTTTTCTGGGGCTGATCCCAAACTCAAGTCATAGTTCACCTATTTGTGACTTTCATTCATTTATTTATATTCTTATTTGTCCTTCTCAGTGACCAGCTCTCATACAGTGACTATTGCTGTGATCGCTCCTTTACTTCTTCTACTTACTGTTGCTGTTCTTTGTGTGATTTATAGAAAAAGAAAAGGTGAGTTTACAACATCAGTTTTATGTTATTTGAATATGATTTCAAGAGGCCTTGTTCTGCACCTGCCTGTGACTGGTCTTCAATCACTCTACTTACATCAAATACTGTTAGTCTTTGGTCATTCATAGCTGTTAGAACGGCTGAGAGCAAAGTCCATTTAGGGAAGTCGCAGCACTCAGTGGTCATGTTTGTGACATTATCGGCTGTCATAGTCTGCCACTGTTATGCTGATGACTTTCAATTTTTTTCCCTTTACCTGCAATCGTAGTCTGCTGTTTGTGATGGATTTTTCCATCACTCAATATTGACTAACTGGTATGCCTTTAAAGCATAATGTATTTTGCTGACCAATTTAATGACTAAAATGCAATGAGACACGTTTATTTTTTCAGATCAAAGATTGTCTGTATAGTACAAGTGTTAGTATAGTAACAGGCTGATATGTGAGATATCACCATTGAGACTGGCGTCTTATTCATGTCGGATAAAAATAATCTGATACATTGTGTTGTTGTACATTTCCTTTCCTTTAGGTCGCATCTAAGAATGACAATAATGGAACATATGACACCATCAGCATAATTCCTCCTGCTCCTATCACAAACGTTAGTAAACAGTTTCCTTCATCTGTTATAAACTCAAAGGTTCATGAGATTTGTGAATATTTACAGTCACTGTGGTCATTTTTCTTTGGTCTGTATCGGTATAAGTTTAATATGTTTTATACAATCTTAAAAGTTCTCAAAACAAGGCTTTAATGTCAATCTTTGAAGACTTTTTTTCTCCGGAGTTATACATACAGTGATTTTAAAAGTCACCATCATATTGCCAAATATTTTCAATAGAAAGTAGCTTAAGCCTGCCTGAGAAGTCACAAAATGTTGCCAGATGACATCATTCGCTCATTTGCATATCAGTGACGTATCTGTCTAAGAGCTAAACTCTTCAGGTCTACTTCATACAGATATATCTACTCTCTGAGCTGTCATATACAGTGTTATATTAAAACAATACACCCAAATGCACAATATATAGGTTCTTAATTACTTATGTTTCTGTTGATAGAAAACAAAAAGGTTTTAATAGTGAGTGAACTCGACCACTTAAAACTACACACCAATAGTCACTTTTGTTGAACAGCTAAAATGCATCTTTGTTTATGCGTCCATGCAGCCAATAAGTGATTAGTTCTTGAAAACACTGTTTGCACTTGCGGATCTCATTCTCATGTCAGTGCGGTCTGATGTGAACAGAACAGAGAGAGGCGGTGCTGCACACGGAAAACAAAACTTGCTCTCACGGGGCACTAGAAGTTAACTTTGTGAAAATATAAGTCGCTAAAGGCGCATGAAAAGTAACTAAATCTAGTGACAAAGTCACCATGTTGGTAACACTGGTCACCACTACAACTCACTTTAGTCTGTCTAATGAACACTGAATGGAGAGTTTATCACATCTTTATATCTGTGTTGATGTTTAGGAGCAGAAAGATGATGTGGTTTATTCTGAGGTGACCATTGGCAGTAAAAAACAACAGAAGAACAACATTGTGAGTAGAAACTACTCATATCTAATATCTTCATGATATACAGAAACCAGAGGGTTTTAAAGACACTCCTTTGTCATTTCTGATTTACCTACAGACGTGTGCTGTCAAGCTGTTGTATAAATGCATTATTGCTCTCTGAGTTGTGTATATAGTGCTCTTGTATCAGCGAGTGTGATTGTCTCCTGTCCTTGAGCTCGTGCCTCTGGCCTAATCACAGCCATGCTGATATAAGAGCTCTATATACATTCCTGATCCAGAGATATTGCCGTAATATGTAGATGTAACATCTTGCTTTAATAAATTATGTGGGTTTTAAACATGTGTGATGGTTTCTGTGATGTTCATTCAGGTTCAGTCTGCTGGTGATGTGACTTATGCCGTCATCAAAGGAGGAAAAACTGAACCTGAAGACGCTTGAAGAGATGTTTAATCCTCCCTGAACAAAACCACTCACAAATAAAAAACAAACACACATAATTATACAAATCACACAACTAAACAACCTACTAAACACAAATTTAGTAGGTTTCAGTCAGTGACTTATATTTCCTTTGACAAACAAACTCAAGTGAAGATTTGATTTATTTGATGTATTTTTGGTCAGCTTTTGAATGTTTGTTTGTTTTCTGTTAGTTGTCTTTTTGTTTATTTTTTGATGTTATTGGATTCTAACATGTCTAATGAATTTCCATAGGTCGTGTTAATACTTTGCATGATCAAATTGGGGTTGCATAAGAAATTATTTCTTACTTTGACTTTTTTTTCTTTAATTTAAAAATATGAACCTGCTCCTGATTTGTATGTGCTATGCGACTGACTGTATCATACGTTTTAGTTTTCTGTATTGTGAGAATCTGGATTTCGTCCTGTCCTCTACAAATATTGAATCTGTGTTTAATACAAAGTTCATATATCATATGTATTCATTCGTATTCAATCCTATTAATATTAGCTTCTATTCACATAAGATGTGCCTTACTTTCTTGCTGTTTAACCTCGTTGAAAGTTGTATCGTATCTTATGCTGTCTTATGTTGATATAAGCATCTGTTGTTCTCCATCTCAAGGTTCCTAATGATGCCTATGGACAATTGTTTTGTTATTGTAATATTAAATATGTAATCATATCTGATTATTCAGGAGGAAAGACTAAACAGAAAGTCTGGTGAGTTTCCACTGTTTTGGTGGTTTTATATGACGCCTCCTGGTGCAAACTTATAAATATTAGTCCTTAATACAATAAACATTGGACTCTGATTGAACAAGCACTTGTGTCTGTGTCAAACTTTGTCTCCAGGCCTGAAACTCTGTGTGTTCAGTCGATTAGACTCTTCAACCGTAGAATATTGTTTAGACAAGGGGACATAAGAAGTTTACAAGACTTATCATTTTGACTGAGGTCAGTCAGAGTTTCATAACTATACACAGTCTGGCTGTATGTGTTTGTTAGTCTATGAGCACTGACTGTGTACTTCTGACTGTGTACATCAGGGGTCTTCAACTTCTTTTCTTTGAGGACCAGATTCCAAAAGTATAAAAAGGATGCGGGCCAGTTTCCATATCATAATTTCTTTTATTTTGTATTTCTGTTATTTATTGCATTTGTTCCTTTTATACTGTTTTTGTTGCTTTTACTTACAGGTCATATATTAAAGTATGCACACAAATATTGCATCCAGTATATACCTATTCATATTTAATCAAAGGGATAGTGTCTTTATAATTGTATTTTATATTGACTAATACACTGAATGAAATTACTGTTTATTTACTCACCCCCAGTCCCCCGATACTTCCAAGATATGTGTGGTATTGTTTTTTTCAGGAAGATATTATGAAGATATTGAATTAATGAAAGTTAATGAAAGTAAAAAATGCTCATAAATTCAGCAGAAAAGTTATCTCTGTCCCTTGATGTTAAGCTGGCGTCTAATAAAGCGAATCAATCGGTCTGTGCAGGAAACATAACACTATTATCAAATATTCAGGTGAATGCCAATCGCATTTATGTGCCCCACACATTTATAAGTGCAGATCTTTTGAAGTGTAAGTTCTGGAAGAAGACGAACAGCTGTTTTCATAAACAAAGTTGTTAAATCATACATAATGAATGCAGTAATAAAAACAATATCGTTTTTCCTTATCTGAGACAACAGTTCACGTGGTGTAGTACTCTTCCTGCGTTACTAAGTTTCTTCGATCAAATCGCTTTATGAGATGGAAATCGAGCCACGGAAATTACTTTCGTATTGATTATAGCAGCGTTTTGGATTTAAAGTCGTGGCGTCTCAGGACGTGGATTTCTTAAAGCACAACATTCTTAAACTCTCTCCAGTTATTAGAAATGTTAAGGTGGGCTTGGTAAAGATGATTGGTGGGCCTCTTGACTAGCCCTGGTGTACGGTATGAGAAAGTATGAAGCATCTTTTCCTGTATCACAGCTTATTTATTCTTTTATTAACCTCACTCAATAGAGAAACTCTTTCCTCCTCCAGACTATCTGTGGTTTCACTGCTTGGATGGTTTAACAGAAATGAATCTCTGCCTTTCTGGACTTTTTTATGTGTGCAGCTGGTTTCCCCTGATCTTTCTGTTTGTTCTTAAGTGAGTTGACAGTGACTTCTGGGTGTCCAGCTCGGCCAAGTTTTGTGCGGAAGTTCATCATTTTAATCTTAATGTAGTGCGTCCATCCACAACACCCAGTCTGAGTTCCTTTCTCATGCAAACATGGATGTTTTGAATCAAGGCCTCAGAAACTTTGTACTTAATTATTTCTTCTGTGAGGCCTTTCGGGGTAAGAGAAAGGAGAGTTCCATTGACAAGAAATTGATCATTTCCTTTCTGGAGCTGCATATCTGCACAATATGAAAAGCGTGTCACTATGAATACCTGAGGCCAAGTGCAAGACCAGGACTCAGGAGATGACAATATGATGGTATCATTGCTGCTACATGAGTCAACAGATGGCAAATCATCTGCGGCCTCATTTATAAAACCTTAAAATGTGAATGTACGCCAGAATGCTGAAAAGGGCGTATGCAAACAAAAATTGAGATTTATAAAACTTGTGCAAGGACACGTGAATGCAATTTTCCCTTTATAAATCACAGATTACCTGCAAGTGTGCGTACGTGAATCAGCCTCATATCCCGCCCTGTACACACCCATTTTGTACCAATAAATAGTCAATGCAAAGCACCTCATGAATGCTTATTCGTATTTAATAAGTCTGCCATCCAGTCCCCTTAAGCTTTACGTCACGCACCATTATGGAAGTGTACCGTTTCTGGTTCAACATCTATCAGATGCCATAGAAAAATAAAATAGAATAATGTAAACCCTGATCCCATCCTTTATCTCCGTAACAAAATCAAAAATGGCCACACATGAGATTCACTGAGATTTCCATATTAATAATTGTTATAATTATGATAATAATTATATTAAAGGCAAAGAAGATCTCTGCAACATTTACATGTTTACAGCATTGAGACTGATCGTAAACAACTCATTAAAATCACTTTTAAACATTAAATATTTAGATTTAATTTTTATTGAAGATTTAAATTAGATTTTACAAGAGGTGCATGAAACAAATATCACTCAATACAAGCACAAATACCTCTGCAGATTTAATCTTTGTGATAGTGAGGATATTTAAGCTAAAATAAAATGTGTGAGAGGCATTAATGCTTATAATCGTTTTTATCACACTTACTTTCTGCAATCTAACTTGAGTTCACTAACTCACCATCGGTGTCGCCAAACTGCTCTGTCTCCAAAATGTCCGTATGCAAGGGCCAGAGTTTGCGTGCAGGTGCCCAAAATTTTTCCACTAAGTTTCTATTTACAAATCTCATCTTTTGTGAGGGAAGTGGCGTACGCCTCTTTCAGGCCATGATTTGTGCGTACGCAACGGTTACAGATGAGGCCCTGGTTCATGCTTTGAGGTGCTGGAAGATGCATTAATTGAGGATATTAAAGAGCTGGTTGTCTCACAAGGCAAGTATACCACTTTCAAAGTACTGTGATCTTGAATGTCTGAAATTGATCAAAGAATCTTTGAAATGAAGCCTAGATGGCTTTGTTTCTCCAAAGAAAGTCTTACTTTCAAGAGCCAACTGATCCACAGATGCCGGCATTCCAGGTGAAATGGTCAGATTTCTGGCATCATCTTCACATCCAAAAAGTGCTTTTAAGCTGACTTGTGCTGTCATCCCACTTTATAAATGTATTAATTAATGAAACATGAATAAACACAAATCTCAAATGGTAAAGTTGCTCATCACTTACATTGAAAGCAAAACAAATCTTTTGATGGGGATGTGTCCCTTCAGGGTAACTAAACGTCTGGAACCAACTGTGTAGGCCACAAGTGGATAGAAATCTACCAGTTCCTCAAGCTGAACCAGGGCAACATCTTACCTGGTGAAGAAGTCAACTCAAAGGCTCGGAAATGAGGAAGTGTTCACTTCATCTAGGGTAACCCATGTGGGGCCTACATGGAACCCGCGGTCAAAACCAGCTGAGACCCAGAACACAGTCCACATCAAACCCATCTGGGCCCCATGTGTCTTTGCTGACTTTTAGCAGATATACTCACATATATCTATGGAGATAATTTCCAGCAGAGAGCATTTGAGAGAAAGATTGTCCTAAAATCACCCCTGGTGAGGTTGCTTTGATTCGGATAAGTATGTGAGTAACATTGTTTTTTCTGTTTGTTAAAACCAAGATATGAAGAGCTCTCTTCCAAAATGCATTAAACGCCACATTTAAAAAAAATTAGTTTGTATTGCCATCTTGGTTTGTACTAAACCTAATCACTGCATCAATGTTTCATGCCAAATCGCTATATTTCCTCGTTTAAAATGTACTGCAAGATGCAGTTTCTTTCCAAAACGCTATTGTTTTTAGCCTAAATGCGATATGTCCTCAGAATTCGCTCGTTAGTGGTATTTGTATGTTTTATTTCTAAATTGTTTGTTGTATGTGGTGGAACATATTGAAACATTAAATTGAAAATATTTAATTTAGTGGACTATTTAGTTTGTTACTATTTATTTTATTTGGCTGTTGTTTATTTCATGCATTTGCATTTATTTGATCTATATTAGAGTCCCTGATGTCTTATGTTTCATGTTCTCTTGTTTGTTTGTTTTTAAAAAGAAATAAACCAATATTTAAAAAAAAAAGGATGGATTTGTAGCGTTTTGAAAAAAGTAGAAATTTATTTTGAATTTATAATCGACAATATTGTTGTTTCATTTAACAATCATTGTTTAACATGTTCAGACGGAGCCAAGTACGGAGCCGTTGAAGGGACATTGACGGGAAAAAAAACAGATTGGCGAAAAAAAAACCAGAAGACTTTCTCGTGCGCACGCGAAACTTTTTGCGTGCTCACGAGTTAGTGTGTATGCGTTCTGAACCGTAGAGTTTGAATCCATACGGATCATGTTCGATATCGCAGTGGAGAGGAAGGGGAAACGCGTGTTGTAGAGTTGTTTGTCCGTTTAGAGCTGCTGTACATGGCGGCGAATTCAATGTATGTAGATATAAACAACTTATTCTAAGGTATTAGAAATATAACAGTTCATTACGTAAGGTCTTTATACTCCTCTAGAGACATAGTTTTGTATATTATATTGCATTTCTGTCAATAGATTGTCCTAAAAACCCATTATTGTTCCTTTAACTGTGTGCAATTTTGAATACTGTTTAAGACATAAACACACATCTGACATTTACTTTGTATTAGTTTTTTATATTTCCGTTATCCGTATTTCTATTGTGTTGTTGGCACAATTATATTGTGAACAAACATAAATTCAAACATTTATCATTCAGATACAAAGATGTACACATTGTGTAAAGTCTCTCACTGACCTGAGAACAGCAGCACATGAATGTTTTTTTTTCCATTGCTGATGGATTTATAGAAGCTGAAACAATGAAAATATCAGAGTGAATCATAACAAACACATTAAAATGAACAAAGTGACTCAAAGTGAAGAAACTCTTTTGAATTATATGATGAAAACACATGTTTACCTGTGTGACCGGGCCAGAGGGAAGGTTATTAGTTCAATCCTTCATAGAACCTCACGCTACTACGATTTCCCCACTGGAGGTCCTCCAAATAAATAGAGGACAATAAACAGAGGTGTGTGTTTTACACTTTATTTTCTCAAACTGTGCTTTACACTATAGCTGTTCACCTTTAAGGGTCCACAATATTTCTCACAATAATATAACATACAAATAATGATTTAAACAGTCACCACTTCACACATTTACCCACTAGACAAACATGTCACGGCCGTCAACCTCAAGGTGTTACAAAGATTTTATATATTGGATGAGGACAAAAAGAACTCAAGCATGAAAACCCCAGAAACATTATAATAAACAAAAAACGAAATAATCTCAATCGAGTTTCAGTAACTTAAAACCAACCTCCACAAAGTAAAACACAAAAGAAAAAATGATTCATGAATGAAAACCCACCCAACAAGTAATATCTACGAACAAGGAAGATGGACCACCAGAGGAAATTGAGTCTGTAGGAGTCATGTGCGGTATAAAAACCGCAAATAATATATAAATACATAAAAACGAGCAAACTATGTATTCAAAATTTAAATCTACCCAATATAATCCACATTCACGCAAAACAACAAATTAATACCCGCAACTACACAAGAAACCGTCCACACTCACAAAGAAAGAAACACATTTGTGGTAAAGCCTCCTCAGAGGACTCTTACGTTGAAATCGTTGCTATGGTAACAGTTGGGCTCTATCCGGTAGTCAGTGTTGCTGTGGCGGATCTATTCTACTGCGGCAGTCGGCTGGGGCAGAAGTTTATAGTTCGTATTTAAGTTTATATTTTGATTATCTGATGGTTTTGCACAAGTGTATCCTGAAGGTATTAGTCATTGAAGAAGAAGTAAGTCAATTTATTATTATGTCTTCTTGGTGATGTTATATTACCTACTTTCGTTTCGCATGGACATGTGCTGATCGGTTTATATATATTTTCTCGGTCTGGAATATAATTGAAACTGTTGTTAATTCAGTTCATTATACAGATGTTTACAGTGAATAATATTGATATTACAGATAAATACTGTAATGGTTGCGTTCTGTTATATATTCTGTTCATTATGTATAACTCGCATGTTATTTATGATAAATGTGAAACTATAGCTTCAGTGCATTAAACTGTAAGATATTGTTACTCAGATAATCTTTTGATAACTCCTGATAATAGAACTGTGCACATAACAGTATCATTTATTACAACTGCACTGATTTAAATGTGGACACATTATTAAGACCCAGTTAGTTTATTCATTATTTATTGTACTTTTATTCATAGACTAAACGGAGACCTCTGCCTGTGAGGATACAGTTTGATTGTTGATATCTCTGTCATTCATCTGACTTCAATACACCACATAACACCCACAAACCTGTGTTTTCATTATTTGTGCTCTGACCGGCACCCAGTGGGTTTACTCAATTTCATGACTTCAAATCCTAACCTCTGTAACAACATTTCTCCACACACACACACACACACACACACACACACACACACACACGAGAGAGAAGATTGAAGGCTCCTCCACAGCACCGCACAGAGCAGTAAAACGTCAAACGCGACACAGCGCCAAACATCTGCGTCGTACCCAGACTGATGTGCTACTCTGATCGAGCACCTTCAGGCCCAGGCCGAGAGATTTCGCCTTGTCCGGATTTCCACAGTTTAATTTGCGTACCCGATTTACGCAAGATGCCGCCGGACTACGATACAAAATCTGCTGCTATGAGCTCAATATTCAAAACAGGTAAGGAGAGTCTTTGCACCACTTGCTACATACAAGCCACCACAACGGATGAAAGAACGGAAGTAAAAGATGTTGAGCCCTTTTTAAAGTGGCCGTAAGCTTCTCATTCGTCCGCTCCCTTCTACCCACACAAGATAATCGGCCTCAACCCATTACACCTGCATCAACAGTATGGAGTGCAGGATCAAACTGGCTTTGCTTGTTCAGTCTCAACAGTCTCACAGCTTTGATTTCTTACTCAAATATAAGCATTTGCTTCAATGCACAACCTCTTTTGGCTCTTTTCGTGTTTGTATTTAGTTTGGAGTGAAACTTAAGCCTGGATTTCACTGGGACACATGTGTCTGTGTACATCTGTTTCAGCATTAAGATGCATGTAAACAGGTGAACCCTTCAAACAAGCTTGTGCTGGCAGTTGAGCTCTTCACTATTGACTGCAGATCAACTGCAATGCATGCTGGGAGTCATGAGTGAGTTTTGTTCTATGATGTTACCCAGAAAGCATTGCAGCATGAAGCTTTCTTTTGTTGATTGTCAACATTGTTGAGATTCATACACTGATTATTTATGTCTAACTGATTAATTTTGTGAAAATGATTTTACTCTGTGTTACATGTGTTACATTTAATGTTTATTTTGGTTGTAACGCTCTGTCTGCCCTTAGGGGCCGGCATGGCGTTTACCTGTTTGTTTGATTAAACTAATTCCTTACAGCTGTGGACCCTTTACGGTGTGCTTAAAGGAAGCCGCTTCGTTAAACTCAAGGGCGAGACTGGAGCGATCGTCCTGGCAGAGCAGTGCTCCTTTGGATATTTTTGTTACCTGATTAATTTCTTCCCTTTCAATGTTAGTTCCTACCTTATGTTATTTAAATAAAACCCTAGAACGAGCTTTGTGTTGTCTGCCTCTTAATGTTATGGCAGTGGCCGTAAAATGTGGCCGTAAAATGAAAAGTGGTAGATTTTGTCTAAATATGAATTGTTTCAATGTTATTTTTAGATAATAATTTAAAAGATCTCTTAATGGAGACCCTACAGAAGTCTCTTGAGGAGAATCAAGTAAATGATGCTTTTATGATCACACTGTCACAAGATTTTATAATCACTAAACAATTTCTCCCAGAAATAATCTCACATCTTTATAGACACAGAAGCAAGTGATTTGCGTTATGAGTCAATGCAAATGCATCTAATGACAGACATTAGGAAAAACACTTACGTGATACATCATTTGCATAGATAAGTGAAAGTCTGAATTCCATTCACTTGATGGTATTAAAGAAATTAAAAGGTTAAATAATCTTCAGTTTATATGAGTTTAACTAGTAAACATGACAGGACTTGAACATCATAGTTTCCATGAGTGTCCTCTGCATATCATTTGTTTTTAAAACACGACGCTGTTTTTCATACATTAAAGGTCTTCGTGATCACCGCTGTCACGCTCAATTGAGTTTTGCTCGCGTCATTTAAGATGCATATTAGACACATCTGTGAGTTTGAACCCTGATCTTCTCGTACACCATTTGAGGTAAATAACTTCATATTAAAATAAAAACTTCTGCATCAGACCTACGCTGAGACGCTGAGACATGTACTCTACGCTGTAGCCTGACGCGCAACTCTCCATAAATGTAACAGCATCAATGTGGACAGCCAGCCCTGTGATTGGTCACCTTGATTTCCCTCCCTTAAATTAAAAAGCAATGGAGCGGGTTTACTAATACGCATTTCCAAATGTATTTTCTAAATAAATGCCATGCTTTTCTGTATTTAAAAACTTGATGTCATTGTTTACCTGTCGCTTTCACTGCTAAATGCTTCTATGACAGTGTACAGAACAAACCTCTTCTTCTTCAGCTCTTGTCTTGGTTAAATAAGCGACATGCCTCTGGACACTGATATACAGTGACAATTGCTTGTTGACGCGGATAACAACACTCAAGTATAAACATTTTTTTTTTAATTACAACATTATAACAGGCAATCCTAAGGCAGTCAGTTCGGCCAAAGGATAGGCCACTTACCAAAATGTGTCTTGTGCCCTTGAAAGTAACTGCAGGAAGGGTTCTCCATGTGAACTGTTGTCTCAGATGAAGAGAAAACTGTGTTGTTTTTATTACTGAATTCATTAAAACGGACAAATTTACAAAAAACAGCTGTTCATTTCCCTGCAGAACTCTTACTTCAAAGGATCTGCCCTTCTAAGTGTGTAGGGAACATGAATGCAATTGGAATCCCCCTAAGAATTTATAATAGCGTTCAGTTTTCTACACAGATTTGCATAATAATCCTGCAGTTAAACATCAAGGGGAAGTTATAACTTTTGTGCTGAATGTTGTTGAGCTGGCTGAGTTATGACTTTCATTAATTTAATCAAATATCTTCATAAAAAGGTTATCTTCTTGAAAAAACAATGTCACCCACATCTTGAGTGGAAATGTGGTGAATAAATGAACAGCAACGTTATTTTTGAGTAAACTAAGGCCACAAGGAATATAAAATACATCTAAAAAGACAATATCCATTTCAATTAAATATCTTGAAAAGCCACAAATACCGGATGCATTATTTATGTGCATGTTTTAATATATGACCTATAAGTAAAGTATAAAATGAACAAAATGCAATAAATAACATAAGTACAAAATAACAGAAGAAATGAGGATATGGTAAAAATTTGACCCAATTCCTATTTATACTTTTGGAATCTCAAAGAAAAGGTTGAAGACCTCATGGGATACGGTGAAGGAGCGAAGCAGAAGTAAAAAAAACATGCTTTAGTCGGCACAACTCATTAAAATAAACTATTTATAGGCTTTAATTCCATCATATTATATTATATATCATAAATAATTAGAATTATTTTTAGTGTATTGTGTACTCCTATAGTCAAGTTTGACTGAGTCAAGTCACACGAGACACAATATAAACTTGTCTGATAAGTAAACTTTTTTTATTTTAAACTGAAGTTATTTTACTCAAATGCTGTACGAGAAGATCAGGGTTCAAACTCACAGATGTGTCTAATATGCATCTTAAATGACGCGAGTAAAACTCAATTGAGCGTGACAGACACTGATCACGAAGACCTTTAATGTATGAAAAACAGCGTCGTGTTTTAAAAACAAATGATATGCAGAGGACACTAATGGAAACTATGATGTTCAAGTCCTGTCATGTCTACTAGTTAAACTCATATATACTGAAGATTATTTAACCTTAAGGAAACTAAAGCTGAAATGTTGAGACTGAACAAGCAAAGACAGTCTGATGTTCACTCCTGAGTGTTGTTTCAGGTAAACTTGTGTTTTCTTCTTATAATTCAAACCAGTCACTTCACTTTGAGTCACTTTGTTCATTTTCATGTGTTTGTTATGATTCATAAGCTATTTTCATCATTTCAGATTCATTTCATACTTGTGAAGTCATCAGCAATGGAAAAACTCATTCATGTGCTGCTGTTCTCAGGTCAGTGTGACACTTTTCATCTAAATGTTAAATGTTTGAATTTATGTTTGTTCAATTACAAAACTAATTGTGTGCGGCTGTGTTTCTATCACTACACACATGATGAAACATGAGCCTCTCGAGTGGACCTTGATGATGAGATGTGATTTTGGCTTTTGTCTTAGTTTTCATCAAATAATGACAAAACACTTTTAACTTGACAATGTATTGTGTTGATTTGTGCAGTCAGACAGATGTATATTGAGCTGGTTTACACCTGTGTTCTCATGATGTGAGCACCAGTGACATCTGCTTCAGGTGTGGTGTGTTCTCTTAAGGGGGTCTGGTGCTCTCAGAGATGTTTAAAGTTCTGGAGGAAACCATTATTCCACACAGTGGGGGTGCTTTTCTCCTTTTTCTTATATAAGCGGCAGGAAATGTGTTTGAGGAATAAGTGGTTAGGAGACTATATTGCTTTAAAACATGCTTTATTCTTCCTGATTTCAATCTATGTAATGTTTTCTTCTCTTTTTGGATTGTATCTGATGGTAGAATGATCTGCTCTGGTGCTTCACCTGGTGAATCTGGTCTATTAGAGTCAGTCTCTCTTATAGTCACTCCAGAGAGGAGGAGGGTGTCAGTGTGTTAAACCTTGTGCTGGTTTTGTGTTACAGCAGATGTTTTGTTCATAGTCAGTTTGAGAAAATGTGTATCTAGAAGCCTGGATGTACAGTTATGTGATTCCTATAACTTATGAACTTGTGACCTCAAACCTCTTTATATGCCTTAATAAAACTCCTTATGGGAATTATCTTGTGTTTCACCTGAGTCTTCCCATCACCTCTCTTGACTCAGTGGTTTTAAGAAAGTGTATTAAAACTCTCTCTCTCTCTCTCTCTCTACAGTGCTCAGTCTGTTCATTCAGAGTATCTCATGTGAATATGTTCTGATACTGGAGAATAAGACTTGGAATGAGGCACAGGTTTACTGCAGACAGCATCACTTTGATCTGGTTACCTTTCAAAACAATGAAGACTGGACAAATGTACAGAGAGAAGTTCAACCAGCATTGACTTCAGCCGTCTGGATTGGACTCTACGATGACATTTATAGCTGGCGGTGGTCATATCGGAATGAAGACATTTCATTTTCCGGATGGTCTTGAAGTCAACCAAACAACGCTTATGGAAAAGAGGAATGTGGCCTTATATCATCTATTGGATGGTGTGATAGAGACTGCTCTGCTGAATATCCCAATTTATGCTTCAAAGGTATGAAATAAGACCAACACATGTCAATCAGATGAAAATTTTAAGTAGTTAATGTATTGTTATTGCATTTAACGATATAATAAATAGTTGAAATGAAAGGGAGAGACTTTGCTCTTTTTGCTCATGCCCTTGTTTTAGTGTTGAAAGTTGACATAACAATTTCTGTTCTCTAAAGCGCTTGATCGAGACGCTCGACACTGGATGGAGACACTGCTAACAGTTTCACTTTTATAAATGTGTGTTACGTCCATTATCTGGTGTCATGGCGCCACCAAGAGCCCATTTTCCAGTATTGAACTCTGTTATTCCATACATGTGTAACCGATACGCTCCGCACCGGGCCGGTCCGGCATGGGAGTCGGGCGCTCTATCAAGGACACTAAAGACCGCAGTCTCTGTTAAACATGTACACTGCACAGTGTTGATTTAGATCTCGCTCGACCTGCAGCATCAGTTTCAAATCAGCACACAAACAATCTTTGCTCTGGAGAAAGATATAGTCTGTCTGCAAGTTTATTTACTATTTGCATGTGTATTTGTTGTTAGCTGGCTGTCCAGTTTCTTCATAGGGTTGCAGTTGAGAGTTAGTTTAGTGGCGGAGTGATTAAAGCAGTAACATGGTGTGAGAGCCGTTTTCTCTTTGTGTTTGTCAAGAATGTCCGTCCACCCAACAGGCTGTATATAACCCACACAGTATTAAAGAAACAGCTCGCAAAATGGGTCCAAGTCAAGTCGTATATAAATGTGTCCACTGCTGCTCGGTTCACGCAACAATTGAATATATAAGACATGTATTTTGCAGTATTAACCATGTATTTACACCGATTTCAACAGACTCCAAAAGTTCTTCAAAAATAACACAAAAAATTGCCTTCTCAGGTGCCATAGTTCAACTCTTGCTTCATAAGAACAAGGTGTTTAATTGCACCACCGTTTCTGTTGTAAAGATAAAGTTTTGACACTTTTTGTCTGGGCTGAACGCAGCCCTACTGTATAACATACAATAATAGTTGTGTAAGTGATTTATACAAATGATTTAATGGATGCCAACTGGAACAGTAATAACCTCCATATTACCCCTAACCTTATGATTTATTCTTAAACACCTTTCATCAAACATTTCCTTCATTTTAGTGAAAATAAACAGCTATAATGTATGATATGTGATGTGAAAATGTAGAAAAGCGATTAGAAAAGGCAGATTTGAACCAGCGTTGATAAAGTGTCAAAATGACTAGTGAGTATATTATAGTGATTCTTGCATGATGAAATATTTTATTACTCACTAATAGAGTTATATCATCATATCCTCATGGCTCAGTGTTAATGGAGCTCTTGTGAATCTGGTCCCTGGTTAGTTCCCAGTGTTAGTTGCTATAGTAACTGAGTTTGAACTATTTCAAGTTTGCTCTATGAAACCGAATCCACTGACAATAAGTCTGACAAACTCAATTCAGATTGGCTTATTTTCTTAAATCTTGGTTTATGAAACATCCCTCAGAAAGACCAGGAAGGCGAGCATTGCATTAGTCCAGTCTAGAGATTACAAAGGTCTGGACCAGAAGTTGAGCATCATGCTCTGTGAGATAAGAACCGGTCAAACAAACAAAGTTCTTAAAGCTAATTATCAAATAATCAGAAAAGATCAATTCAATTGTCCAGCTTGTTTAGTGATGTTGAGTGTTGATATCAATAGTTTGTTGATGGTCACCAGTGTTGAGATTCATAAACTGATTATTTGTGTCTGTGTGTCTAAACTATGAGATGAAAATGAATAGTAAAAAAAGTAAATTAAACTCACATGAAAATGTTATTTCTTTGAAGTTGTTCTCTAATGGTATTTTTCAATCTCATCTTTCTACAGAGAATGAAACAGAAGCTGACAGGTTTGTTTTTGTTAATATCTCAATGAGCTGGCATGAAGCTCAGAGTTACTGCAGACAACATTACACAGATCTGGCCGTCATTCACAATAAAACTGAGGATCAAGAGCTGCTGCACCAGATGTCAATGATAGGCATTAGTTTATCATGGATTGGTCTGTTCAGAGACTCATGGAAGTGGTCAGATGAGAGAAATGTTGTCAACATGTCCTCCATTAACTGGATGACTGGACAACCTGACTTGAGGAACCAGAACCAACCTTGTGGTGTTATACGTCCTGATGGTCTTATAGATGATCAACTGTGTTCAAATACTTTTCCATTCATCTGCAAGACACGTAAGTTTTTATGTGTGATCATAAACTACTCACAACACAAACATCATAAATACACAGAATGAGAGAAGAGACGTTAGACAAACATAGCTGTCAAAATAAATAGTTTGATCTCAAGTGTACTGTTGAAAATATTGATTTCCACTTTGAATTAAACATCAAAGACAGTGAGAAAAACTGATGAAAAACAGTCACATTGATGATCATCTGATGTTAAACAGTCAGGGTTTAATAAACTAATAAGTTGTGTAAAGCAGTGGATTACAGTGTATTTTTTAACAGCTAAGGGCGTTGTTGTACGACATGAAGCCGAATCATTAAAACCACATAAGCTGTTTTAAAATGAACTGTAACCCACTGCTTCACACGGCTTATTGCTTTATTAAACAGTTAATCCATATGTATAGCAAGGTTTCATAAAATAAAGTAAATAAATGATATTTAGGCTATGTAGTGTAGTCAGACGTTATAAATCGGGGTATTTTATAACAGGTTAGAACTGGGCTCAGCCAATCAGAATCAAAGACCAGAACTGACCATTTTATAAATAATAATAATGTGTTGAGACTTGCCTGTTGTAACTATCCCAGTGTAATAAGAAAGATTTATGAATGAGCACTGATTTTCTTAATCTGTTTTTGTTGGCTATTGGAAGTTCCACCAGGAACACTCGGGATTGTGTCTCGGTTTCTTAAGAACAGTTGCTATGAAAACAAAATGAGAAGTTGACAAATGATTTGTTTTATTTATATTAAACACATGCAGCTGTTGTGTTAGAAATATTTACTGTGGATTTGTGTAAATGTTGTAATGTTGTTTTCTTCACACTTTATACGAGTTGAAAATAAATACAGCTTTAATCTTCCAGAGACCAAGAAACAGATTCTGAGATTTGAGCTGAAATCTGGTCAGAATGTCAATGATCCTGCAGTGATGAAGACCATCTTACAGTCGGTGAGTATTCAACTATTTGTGTTGAAAGTGTGTCCTACTCAACACAATGAGCTGACACTCAGATAGTAGAGTTTTTCAGACTCACTCAAACATGTTTGTTACTGGATTAAGACACAATCACACTTGACTTTTCGTTCCATTGACTTCCACACATACTCATGCAAATTTGTTAGAAGATATTTTGCATTTCGCTGTGTTTCAAAGTTCAAGTTTGGTGAACTCTGACCTGTGAATTTGTGTCACGTGAGTGCCTGAGACCAATAGAAGATCAAAATATCACAGCGTGACCTCTCCGTACTGAAATGTAAAAGATGGAGGAATCACTGACGCACATTTTCACACCGTCTGAAGGAATTAGACATGCACAAGTCTAGTGTGACCACAACATTACTGTGTCACTGTGATTATTGTGTTGTCACCAGTGCGTTACTTAAGAAAAGAGTTTACAGATAGTGAACAAAGAGAACTCCAGAAAGCAGTCTTGTGACTTCACTGACTTTACTGGTTCTTTTCAATTCAAACTACCAACAAGAAGGAAAATATGTGTAAGCTTTAAATTTACATCCATGACATATACAGTTAAATAACACCATCAGTTGTGTAGTGGTTCCTGGAGAAGTGGGTGTACTGTTAAAGCGGCACAGCTTTCTGTGTTATAATGTAGTCTGGTTTTCATCCTGGTTTTATGCACATAGTGAACTTTCATATGAGAAATGAGTGATGACACAGAAGAGATTCTACAATCAGTCCTGGCCTACAGGCACATAAAGAGACATCAAGGTGGTACACTGACTTCATTGATCTATATATGTGCATTTTAAGACTCCTACAGTTTAAATTAGATAACAATAGCTAACAGATAACCATGTGTGTCCTTTCATTATTATCAGCATCAGTAAAATAGTAAACTCATGGTCAACAAATATTATACAATCTATGTGTCATGAAAGAACATTTGGGATAGAAATGACATGAAAGTAAATGAGTGATAACAGAATGTCCAGTTTTGAGTGAACTATCCCTTTAACTTTTTGACTAATAACATAGACATCAAATTACAAAAGTTGCAGATACTATTTTTAATGATTTAAAACAGGTAACAATTAAACAGAATTACAGAACGAGAATATTCATTTAGACAGCAAATAGGCCAGTGTCAAATGAACATTGCTGGGTGTCTACATGTGTCCAGCCTATAGGGTGTTAAAGTAACACTGAAACAGTGTTGAAGATAAAGAGATAATGAAGTGATTAATGAAGTGATGATTGATGATTAATGATGAACACCTGCTGTTAACAAACACAATCACTTAAAAACACAAATGTGAAGCGCTCACTTGAACCTTCCAGGTGTTTCATGATGAGACTGTGAAGATCATTTCCTCTTCATCCACTGTCAATGCTGTGCTAAAGGAGCTCTGTTAAAGACTGAAACAGGTCATACAGCGCTGCAGCTGAGGGCTTTTCTTCTCTCTTAGAATTGTTGTTTATCTCTACAATAAATGAAATGAAAATACATACACACATACTCACTGTCTAAACTGACAAAGTAACTAACAGTTAAGTGCCTTAAAATAACATACTACAAACACATAAACCATAAATAAAAGAGCTATGCATTAAATAAATAAAAATTACAAAGAATTAATAACCAATAAAAAGATTGACATGTGAAAGACGTGCACGTTATAGTTGTGATAAACACCTTAATATATACATTTATTTTTCACAATCTAAGCAAAAACTGGTCAGAACTCACTCTGCTCCCCTTCATGCTGTCAATGTGTTTGACTTTGTCAGAAAACACCTTCTGTCCTGAGACTGCTGGTCTGGATTGTGTAAAATGAGTATACACATTGAACAAATTGTTTATTTAATCCAAATGTCATGCAATAAAACAATAAATTGATTAATATTAACATAAATTAAATTAAATAGTTATTTGATTAGATGATAGCCAGACCGATAAACAAACACAGACCGGAAGTTAACTGCATTCCAAGCACAAACGTAAGATAAAACAGTCTATTCATGGCTCCAGTGAATATTTAACCCCCAAAATTTACTCACCCTCAGATTGTTCCAAACCTGTATAAATGTATTTATTCTGCTAAACACAAATGAGGATATTTAGAAGAATGTCTGTAATCAAACAGATCTCATCCCACATTGACTCCTGTAGTATTTACTGAATGTTCCCTATAATGGCCATAAATGTGGGATGAGATCTGTTTGTTCGTATTTGGCTCATGTTTGTCAGGTGTCTCTGAATTGTTATGTGCAATGGGCTTAAGAGTGTGTGTCATGATTGTTTGCGTTGTGTAGATTCAGCAGAAACTGACAGATTTGGGCGTACACAATGACACAACAGTGACCTGGAGAGTGCAGCCTGATGGAAATGTTTTCACACCAAAACATGAAGATGAAGAGAAACAGAAAGTGTGTTCAGACTTCTGACCGATCACAACACATCGTTGTGTTTAAAGACGTCATTTTCATCACTTGAGAGAAACTTTGAAATACAAGTTTTATAAGATTTGCAATTACATGTAAACGTTTATAATAACTTCAGTTAGTCTCATTATTTTGTTATCCAGTCAAATATATTTAGTTATTCTTGATTGATCTTATAATTCAGCTTTGAAGATGTGTGTTATTAATGATATTATAGTGATAGTAGCGTGACAATCTATTAAACTACAATCTAATGATTACAGATTAACACAATGACATGTGACAATGTGAGTTAAATGTTTATATTCTGTGTGTTTTATCTTGTGTGTTTGTGTTTGGTGAGGTGTGTAGACTGTAGCAGCTGAATATGTAATGCTTTTAGATCAAAACTTTTTAATCTGTTTCACTACATACACTAGTAACCGTGTCTGAAGGGCAAATCAACATTTTAAAAACTGTTTTGAATCATTTGGTTGTTTGAGAACATGAATTTAAATTAAAGCTTCTTTATAAACACTGAATAGACAAAATAATCTCTGAAAATATTTGTGTTGAAGTGAACTGTTCAAATACTTAAATGAATATTAAAACATATTAAACAAGTTTTTGAATTGTTTTTTCTGAGTCTCATCAATCGCTTCTGTCTCTCAACAACACAATAAGATATTTGTATATTTCGTGTAGCCGACTCTGTGCTGGATTGTATTGGCCGCCTCCAGTTTCCCTTTATATATGATGTGACGTAATTGTGACATTGTCTTGATAAATAGAAGCAAACTTAAAACTAAATAATTGAACTAGATAGAAAGATAATATTTGTAACACAATTGTACTGATCATATGAAGTGACAAATATATCCCAAAAAAACACTTAAAACTCGAAAATAGTTTGTTGTCTGAATGATCGCAGTGGTTTGAATGTTTATTTATACTCATTGTATGTGTTATTAAATCAACAACATTTTCCTTAACCGTTTATTTAAACAATGCAATGTTAGGTTTTTCTTATAATTTTGACGTGAACAAAATAGCTTTTACATTAGACACAATTCATCAAAAGTGAGAATTAGATAAAGAAAAATATGTAAAATCAAATTGTTTGTTCTAAGGAAAATTGTATATTCATCGTTTTCAAACAGCCTTTGAATGAAAAATGTGAGAACAAAAGATGCCAAAGTTTGGCTCCTGGAACTATAAGTTTGAAGTTGTACAAAAGAATTGAAACGAAATTAGTAACTGGGCCTATATGTTGAGATTAAAAACAACGAGACTGGTTGCCACTTGTTGACATCCTACACAGACACATGAACATTCAATTGTTCTGCACCTATATTGTCAATGCAAGAGTTGATGTATAGTCAGGATTTAAACAAACTCGTGTTCCTCATTTATGATACAGCACGAGACGGAATATGTACTTCTCATAATTAAAGAATATAAATGTTTATCAAGGAGACGTGCAAAGATTCAACACGACTACTATGAACCCAATATTAGAAGCTCTTTGGTGACGTCATGGGTGGCTCTTAAAAGAGCCTTTGTGTGTGGTGGATGAAAGCGGCGCTTTACTTGGAGCTGGTGTACTTGGTGACGGCTTTGGTGCCCTCGGACACGGCGTGTTTGGCGAGTTCACCGGGCAGCAGCAGACGCACGGCGGTCTGGATCTCTCTCGACGTGATGGTTGAGCGCTTGTTGTAGTGCGCGAGACGAGACGACTCACCGGCGATGCGCTCGAAGATGTCGTTGACGAAAGAGTTCATGATGCCCATCGCCTTGGAAGAGATGCCGGTGTCGGGGTGGACCTGCTTGAGCACTTTGTACACGTAGATGGCGTAACTCTCCTTCCTGGACTTTCTGCGCTTCTTTCCTCCCTTAACGGCGGTCTTGGTGACGGCCTTCTTAGAGCCCTTCTTGGGCGCGGGTTTGGCTGGTTCAGGCATGATGCTTCTTCACAGATGAGAAAATGCTGAATGTTGAAGAGCCTCGTCGCTGTGGTATTTATTCACTCTCACATGCAAATGTTTAGCGTCACGGAGCCTGTTGTCTGATTGCGTGTCTTCGTCGGCCGAACCTATAAAATGTGTTCATTGGTCTGATCATAGTTTGACTGGCTGGATAGAGAGCCAATGAAAGCGTTTCCCGCCCACAGTCTCGTGTTTGAAGGTGCGTTTGACCAGCCCACGTCATTTAGACGCTTTTTCTTTTCGCCTCTGCCCTCACAAAGCTCTCAGTAAATCTCTTTATAGTTTAACTTACATAAAACACGATGTTTAAGTTTTTATAAGAAACTAAACAATAAACTTTAAGTGATAGTTCACCCAATAAAATGATGTAATCATCTATTCAGCCTTATATTTCTAACCTGTTTTAATTTACTTTGTTTTGACGAACACAGGTAAAGATATTTGTGAGAATGTCAGCATTTTTAATTCTGTTACAACATTGACTCCCACAATAGGAACAATTCAATGGTAGTTAAAGGTGCACTAAAGGGTTTTTATCCCAAATACTTCACAATATCTCACTTTGTGTACAACAGAAATATTTTTATATTATGGTATTTGACTATGTCACAGAACTGAAAATTGCAAACATTCATAACAGAAGAAAATGAAAGACAATTATATAATTTTACTTTTTGAGTGAACTAACCTCTAACCTAAACTGATTTCAGAAAATAATAGATTAGTTAGAAATGATAGACGACCACTAGTCAAATTTTACTTCGTTTTTATCTACTAGCAAACTGAGCATTAAAAGTGTGTTTGAGGAAGGAGAGTGTACTTTACATGTGATCAGACGCTCTTAAGAGGAATGATTTGGTGCAGACTGAATAAAAACACACGGGTATATCTGCTGTTTAAGAGACTGATAAGATAATCATTCTTAATATTGAGCAATCACGTTTTCTAAAATAATATTCATCATTGACAACTTGCGTTACTATTTATGTTTGTGGAGAACGGTGGAAATCGTGTCGTTCAGTTGATGTGGTGGCTCTTAAAAGAGCCGTTGAGTTGTTTTTAAAGCGGGACTTAAGCGCGCTCTCCGCGGATGCGGCGGGCCAGCTGAATGTCTTTGGGCATGATGGTGACCCTCTTAGCGTGGATGGCGCACAGGTTTGTGTCCTCGAACAGACCGACCAGATAAGCCTCGCTAGACTCCTGCAGAGCCATGACGGCGGAGCTCTGGAAGCGCAGATCCGTCTTGAAGTCCTGAGCGATCTCTCTCACCAGGCGCTGGAAAGGCAGTTTGCGGATGAGCAGCTCGGTGGACTTCTGGTAGCGGCGGATCTCTCTCAGAGCCACGGTGCCGGGCCTGTAACGATGAGGCTTCTTCACGCCGCCGGTGGCGGGAGCGCTCTTACGGGCGGCTTTGGTGGCGAGCTGCTTCCTCGGGGCTTTGCCACCGGTGGACTTACGAGCGGTCTGCTTGGTTCTTGCCATTGCTGCGGTACTTGCTCTCTTCTGCGTTCAGTACAGAATATGTCTGCAATTGCGATGTGCCTGGCTTTAAAGGCTAGAACACGCAGCGCGTCAATGACACGGAGACACTCGATTGGCTGATCTGTGACGTCCGCTCGAGACAATGAGCCAATGGCCGCGGGATAACGTTCTAATGAAATTGGCGGGACATTGAGTTTCCTTTGTTCAGATCACGCTTTACGTACGCAAGACAAGATCATCATCATCATATACTCTTTATTTACATTTAGTCATTTAGCTGACGCTTTTTTATTTTATAATCGTGTAATATTCCTCTGATCAAACGTTTGCACGTTGCTATTGAACAAAGTTCACATAGAAATGACTTTAACTACAAATCAAATAAAAATAATCCTTTCTTAATTTAAACCCGTTAAAACAAGACGCTGAACAATTATTATTTTACTCTGATAAAACGTCAAAGACATCTTGTTAGCTACCGTACGAGTAAACATAAGTATATCTGGTACAATATTTGGGGCAGGGGTCTGTTTCGAATGCGACCTCATTTATATCAGGTCTATGATAATGTATTAATATACAAACTCGATGGATTAAATCAGAAACCTCGTCGCTCTCTCAGTGATAATGTGGGTGGCTCTTAAAAGAGCCTTTGGTTTGAAACGAACTGTCCCCCGTTTACTTGGTCTTAGCGGGTTTGTCGGTCTTCTTGGGCAGTAAGACCGCCTGGATGTTGGGTAACACACCACCCTGAGCGATGGTCACGCCGCCTAGAAGTCTGTTCAACTCCTCGTCGTTACGCACGGCCAGCTGAAGATGGCGGGGAATGATCCGACTCTTCTTGTTGTCCCGAGCGGCGTTTCCGGCCAACTCCAGGATCTCAGCGGTGAGATACTCGAGGACAGCGGCGAGATAAACTGGAGCTCCGGCACCGACGCGTTGTGCGTAGTTACCTTTGCGAAGTAGCCTGTGAACACGGCCGACGGGAAACTGAAGACCCGCTCTGGATGACCGAGTCTTAGCTTTCGCTCTTGATTTACCGCCGGTTTTACCTCTTCCGCTCATTGTTACTTAAGATATAAAATCCTCACGATTATAAAAACACGAAGGAAATGTGAGACATAGTTTTTGGTTTTCAGCATTCATACGTGCCTATCGTTCGCTTATTGGTTGGAGTCTGTGAAAAGTTCAAACCAATCACTGAACTTCCCTCCAAAAACCAAAGCCCGCCCATTTCTTCCCATCTTCCTGGTTTTGTTTCAGTTTTTGATCACGTGATCTTTCACTACATTAAATCTTATATCTGCGGTCTTTACAGACACGTCTATAGGAAACAACAGTATGAACAAAAGAAAACATTTATACTGACAACATAACTTCAGATGTTGTGCCGATTATGAATTAAATGCTCTGACGATCATAACTTGTGTTCTTAATTTGAACCAGATTTCTCAGCATATTCATATATAAAGAGTTTTCCTGTAGCTTAGAAGAGCAAGGTTGTGGGTTCGAGCCCAGATATCTATGTATAAATGTAAAGGATAATGCACTGTAAGTCGCTTTGGATAAAAGCGTCTGCCAAATAAATAGATTTAAATGTGAGAACACAACCATAATATCAACATATGTCTGAAACACAACTCTTTAGTGGGCTGGTGGTGGCTCTTAAAAGAGCCTTTTGTAATAGAAAGTCTGGAGAAGTAATTTACTTCTTTTTCGGGGAGGCCCTTTTAGGCTTCGCTGCTTTGGGTTTTGTCGTCTTGGGTTTTGCAGCCTTGACCTTCTTGGGGCTTTTAGCTGCTTTCTTCGGACTCTTGGCTGCCTTCTTGGGGGCCGCTGGCTTCTTCGCCTTCTTGGGGCTCTTCGTTGCCTTTTTAGCGGCGGTGGCGTCAGGTTTCTTGGCCTTCTTGGGAGATTTCTTTGCGGCGGTCTTCTTTGCCGCTGCGGTCTTCGGCTTCTTGGCAGCAGCAGCGGGCTTCTTCACTGCGGGCTTCTTTGCTTTAGGAGCGGCTTTCTTCGCTGGCTTCTTAGTCTCGACTTGTTTTTTGTTGAGTTTGAAAGATCCTGAAGCACCGGTTCCTTTAGTCTGGACCAGTGTGCCTTTAGTCACGAGGCTCTTGATGGCGAGCTTGACGCGGGAGTTGTTCTTCTCCACATCGTATCCGCCGGCGGTGAGAGCTTTCTTCAGGGCGGCCAGAGACACACCGTTTCTCTCCTTGGAGGCCGTCACGGCTTTAACGATGAGATCACTCGCGCCTGGACCCGCTGTCTTGGGTTTGGCTGCAGATTTCTTCTTGGGCGCTTTCGCCGGCGGGGCTGCTGGAGCTGGAGCGGTTTCTGCCATTTCTCTGTTCAGATCTGTACTGTCACACTACAGTTGATCAATAATGCGGCGCTGCGCTCTTAAACACTACATGAGAACCATATAGACTCAGCTCGACCTGTCAGTGCCTCTGTGAGCCGCAAACTCTTGTGTTTTCTCCTGAGACATTTTGAGTAAATATCAGAGTTTTAAAATCATTTGACGGAGTGAAAACAGCGTGAACACAGAGCAGAGATCCAGAGCTTTATTCACAGACTAAACTACACGACAGTAAAGGGTTTATTATTTCACTGTTACATTAAAAACACGACCAGCATCGATCTCTGGAGAAAAGCTGCGCATGAATTTCATGTGATTTGTTTGTGTAAACATTGATGAAACATTAAACATGTTTTCTGTTTATTTAACATACATGTAATAAATGACTTGAGTTAAGTTAATGTCATTCAGGGACTTGTAAAGTGTTTCATACAGAAGTTGTTTTGATCAGATTGAAACACACGAATACTCTCGAGGTATTTGTGTGAATGACACAAGGCTGTTTGTGTTACTGATGTGTAAATGTTTTATATTCAGACTGACCAAACGATAAAACTGATAATAAATATGTATTAAATATAATAAAAACGAAATATTTTTGTCCAATATTGACATGTTGTATTTATCTATTTCTTTTTTTTCTTACAGACAAGCAAGTTTGCTGCAGTCAGTCTTGGGTTCTGAATGATTGAAACGTTAAAGCAGTTATTATTATTACTTTTATTTAGTGTTTTATCATCTGTAAATTCTTTTTTTTGTTTCGCAGACATATTGAACACAAGTACTTTTTATTGTTTTTATTGAGTCTGTCTGTAACAAAAAAGAAGAAAACTGTGAATCTGGATGTCTTTGGCATGTGTACATAAACTGACTTGTTTTAAAGATTAATCTTTTATTAATTAAACTGCTTTATTCAGTCACTATACACTACCAGTCAAACGTGTTTGAACACTTGAATGAAATGTTTCTCGTGGTCTTAAAAAGGATTTAATCTGAAGGTGTTTAAATGTCTGAAATTATACATCGACAGGAAATGTGCTAATTTAAATATCTTCATTATCAACTAATATATCTGTGTATATATGTATATAAAACAGTGTTTGAAATGGATGAATTGACTAAATAATGCAAAAGAGCAACCAATAAGAGCTCACATGAGAACTTGTTTAGTGTTGTTTGAAAAGAATCTTCTAGGTGAAACCTCAAGCAGTTGATGATAAAATTAATTTCTGCAAATATCAGGCAAACAATGACTACATTGAAGATGTATATAACAGGTTTATAGCAGATACATAACATTTTTTATTTGATTGTTAAGATTTTTTCAGTCACAACATCTTCAGTCCACAGTTGCCTTTTTCTAAATGTGGAAAAAATACGAATAAATGAGTGATTAAGTGTTTGAAAACTTTTGACCAGTATTGTAAATTGCTTTTTATAAAAATGTGCTTACATTTAATCATTTAACAGACACTTTTACAATGAGGTAAACAACAGAAGCAATTGAAACAACATCAGGACAAAGAGCATATGTGCAGTAAAACTGGTCTCATAGCCAGGGACGGCCCTAGCATTTTGGGGGCCCTAAACTGAATCATATCTGACAATTTCAAATTAACAACACATTATTATCCCTTTACAGCTTTCCTGTAGCTCAGTGGTTTGAGCATGGTTCTTGCAACACTGAGATCATGGGTTCGGTCACAGGGATTGAACGCTTACCCTTTTCTTGATCCTTTATTTTCTACTCTTCTTTCCTCTTCTTCTTCTTCATTCCTCTTCTTCCTCTTCTCTGCACCAGACAGATATTGCCGCCTTAAATTTTTAATCTTTGCACAGTTTAAAGCTAACGCACATGATGAATGACAATGACACAACGAGCAAGTAAAGGGGTCCCCTAGTGGCCATGGAGGCCCCATGCAACTGCCTATATCGCTTATTAGGTAGGGCCGGCACTGCTCATAGCCTAACACAAAGATAAGATTGTTTTTTTGATTGAAATAGTAGAAAAGAGACAGAAGTCAGAACTGATGGATCAGGTGTTGACAGATGAGATGTGTTTTCAGATGATTCTTAAAGATGGACTCAGAATCTGATGATCTTGTAGCAGCGGGCAGATCATTACACAAATGTGGAACAGATCCAGAGAAAGTATGTGAGAGAGATTTTTGACCTTTTTGTGATCACAGCACAAGACGTGATTCATGTGCAGAGTGCAGGGATCTGACGGGTACATAAGTCTGTATGAGCGAGTAAAGATATGGAGCTGCAGAACCAGTGGTGGTCTTGTAGGCCGAGAGCAGAGCTTTGAGTTTGATGAGAGCGACTACAGGAGTCAATGTAACTGAATGAAGAGAGGAGTGATGTGTGACATTGATTGAATTTCCCCTTTTATGTGTGTTGAGACAAAAAGCATGTGGTGGCATTTCTTTATAGTCCTTACAAATATTGTACATTTCAATTTGTAAATTTATATTACCCTTTTCAATAAACTTCACTTCCTTCATCTCTTTAGCTGCCTTGAGATTGCAGAAGTGTAAAAATGTGAAAGATTTGATTCAACTTTAAATGATAATCAGGAAATAATTGACTTAATGAGAAAGAGAGATGGGTCTTTAAATGATAATGAGGAAATACTTTTCTGTATGAGAAGGAGAGATGTAACATAAAGTGATAATTCACCCCAAAAATGAAAAGCCTGTCATCATTTACCCAACCACAGGTTGTTTGTCCAGTGTACGTTTCTTTGTTCTGATGAACATGAAGGAAGATATTTGGAAGAATGTCGCTAACCAAACAGATTTCATCCCCCTTGACTCCCATTGAATTTATTTGATGTACTGTGGCACCAAATTGGGGATGAGATCTGTTTGAATACTCAAATTCTTCCAAATAGCCTTCTTTGCGTTTAGTCTAGTGTTAATTTTGGAACAATCATCCATCCATCCATCCATCCATCCATCCATCCATTTTCTACCGCTTATCCGAACTACCTCGGGTCACGGGGAGCCTGCACCTATCTCAGGAGTCATCGGGCATCAAGGCAGGATACACCCTGGATGGAGTGCCAACCCATCGCAGGCACACACACACACTCATTCACTCACGCACTCACACCCTACGGACAATTTTTCCAGAGATGCCAATCAACCTACCATGCATGTCTTTGGACCAGGGGAGGAAACCGGAGTACCCGGAGGAACCCCCCGAGGCACGGGGAGAACATGCAAACTCCACACACACAAGTCGGAGGCGGGAATCGAACCCCCAACCCTGGAGGTGTGAGGCGATTGTGCTAACCACTAAGCCACCGTGCCCCCATTGGAACAATCATATGGTAAGTAAATAATGACAAATTAGTTTTTTTTGGATGAACTATCACTTTAAGTTTTCTCATTATATCAAAACTGTTGCGCGTCACACAGCATCTGTGAGGAGAAAGAGGGGGTTGGGCTGTGAGTTTGGAGGGAAGTTGACTGATTGGTTTAAAGTTTTACCGACTCCAACCAATAGTCGACAGGCAGAGGGTTTCAAATATTGAGAACTGCAGCGCTTAAGCTTCATCTTTCTTTCTCACAGACTAAGTAAACTTCCACAGCTGTAGAAAATGAGCGGCAGAGGCAAAACCGGCGGCAAAGCGAGAGCTAAGGCCAAGACTCGCTCCTCTAGAGCTGGACTTCAGTTCCCCGTGGGCCGCGTCCACAGACTCCTCCGTAAAGGCAATTATGCGCATCGTGTGGGTGCTGGCGCCCCAGTGTATCTGGCCGCCGTGCTCGAGTATCTGACGGCCGAAATCCTTGAGTTGGCCGGAAACGCCGCTCGAGACAACAAGAAGACTCGCATCATCCCCCGTCACCTGCAGCTGGCGGTGCGCAACGACGAGGAGCTGAACAAACTTCTGGGCAGAGTGACCATCGCTCAGGGTGGCGTTCTGCCCAACATCCAGGCCGTGCTGCTGCCCAAGAAGACTGAGAAGCCCGCCAAGACCAAGTAAACGGGCGACAGTTCGTTTCAAACCAAAGGCTCTTTTAAGAGCCACCCACTTCACCTATAAAAGAACGATGCGATTCCTGTGTCTCCATGCCGGTTAATTACAGATTAAAACTGCACATTCTGCTTTCAATTCATAAACCTGTATTGGATTATTACTGGTCAGAGACGACTAATCGAGTCAGTCAAACAGCTGAAGAATATTTGTAGTCTCCCGAGTCATGTATAACCGGCTCTCATATATACAAGTTGAGCGCTTGTGTCAGTAAATGTGTTCATGCTGCACTTGTGATGAGATGTGAAGAAATGTTATTTTAAATCTTAGGCGATAATCTTTTTATCGTGACGTCACGTTTGTTGATCTGCAAAAGTTGCAAATTTCTGTTCAGATAAAATGACACGAGTATAAAATAAGAAGTCAGGAGAAATATTTATAGTTCAATTTTATTCTGTTTCTTATAAAATCTTAAAAGTCACGCTTCTTTGTACATTAGATTATGTTGTACTCGGGTAGAATAGAACAACGCCGAGGTCATGGGTTCGATCTCAGGGGATTAAACACTCAGAAACAAATGTATAAGATAATGTGATGTACGTCACTGTGGATAAAATCATCTGCTAAATTCATAAATGTATATTTACTGATTTACTGAAGGAGCGGTGAGGAAAATAAAAAAGTGACGTGCCACTAGCACCGCCCTCGCACGCGTGTGTTTCAAATAGGTCCTGTAGGTACATACAAATTTTATCCGCTGTCCTTTGTTAAAGCATAACGTTTGTATCTGTACTCTCGCACATCATGTCTGGAAGAGGTAAAGGCGGAAAGGGACTCGGAAAAGGAGGCGCGAAGCGTCATCGTAAAGTTTTGCGTGATAACATCCAGGGCATCACCAAACCCGCCATCCGTCGTCTTGCTCGACGCGGCGGAGTGAAACGTATCTCCGGTCTGATCTACGAGGAGACTCGCGGTGTGTTGAAGGTGTTTCTGGAGAACGTTATCCGTGACGCCGTCACCTACACCGAGCACGCCAAGAGAAAGACCGTCACCGCCATGGACGTCGTGTACGCGCTGAAACGACAGGGACGCACTCTGTACGGCTTCGGAGGTTAAACGCGTTTATTCTGAAGTAAAACATTGAACACAACGGCTCTTTTAAGAGCCACCCACTGTCTCACTCGAGGAGTTTAATTTCAGAAGTTTTATCATCAAACGAAATGCTGTGAAAGTCACGTTTTATTATCCCGGTTTTGTTTCTGAGATCTCGTTCTTTATTAACTGATGAGATTAATCTGTTGTGTTAAACGCTTCTCTCGCTCGAAGAAGAAACTCCATCATATCAACAATATAAACGTAAACACGCCCAAAGCTGGTGAATAAATCATAAAAGGGTGAAATGATTTTCTGCTCGAACTCTTTAAGTGACTTTGATGACACGATGACGTAATTCTTTTCTAGTGTAGAGTTAATACAGAAATAAACGTTTTATTCAAATTCGATAAAGAGCGGGAAGTGCAAACAAAGGAAACTGAATCGCTTGTGGGAGGGTCACCTTCAAACACGAGACTGTGGGCGGGAAACGCTTTCATTGGCTCTCTATCCAACCCGTCAAACTATGAGCTGACCAATAAACACATTTTATGGGTTCGGCCGATGAAGACACGCAATCAGACAACAGGCTCCGTTACGCTAAACATTTGCATGTGAGAGTGAATAAATACCACAGCGACGAGACTCTTCAACATTCAGCATTTACTAACTTTTGAAGAAGCATCATGCCTGAACCAGCCAAACCCGCGCCCAAGAAGGGCTCTAAGAAGGCCGTCACCAAGACCGCCGTTAAGGGAGGAAAGAAGCGCAGAAAGTCCAGGAAGGAGAGTTACGCCATCTACGTGTACAAAGTGCTCAAGCAGGTCCACCCCGACACCGGCATCTCTTCCAAGGCGATGGGCATCATGAACTCTTTCGTCAACGACATCTTCGAGCGCATCGCCGGTGAGTCGTCTCGTCTCGCGCACTACAACAAGCGCTCCACCATCACGTCGAGAGAGATCCAGACCGCCGTGCGTCTGCTGCTGCCCGGTGAACTCGCCAAACACGCCGTGTCCGAGGGCACCAAAGCCGTCACCAAGTACACCAGCTCCAAGTAAAGCGCCGCTTTCATCCGCCGCACACAAAGGCTCTTTTAAGAGCCACACACTTAATCCTTTAAAAGAGATTCTTGTTATTGTAAGCATTTACTGTGTATGTGTATTATCATTTAAATTATGACGCGTATAAAATGGCAACCAATCGTTTTATCATAAAGAAATCATGTTTTAAAGTAAATATAAGGTTTGACTTTAGTTATTGTTGGACGATTATCGCAGAAGGTGACGGTATTGTACCGGATATAAACTATCAGAGTTCGGTCTTCACCTGTTTTAAGGCTGAAATACACTACAAGACTTTTGCTCAGTTTTCAGTCTGGACTTGTTACAGAAAGTCTGTGTCAGTCTGCAGATTTGATCAGTTTGTGTTTCTATCTGAAACTTTAATAAAGTCTGAAAGTGTTTGATGTCTAGTTGAGATTCTTGTAGTGTTTTAAAGACATAGAGGTGTTTTATCATCACACACAGTCATGTCATCTATAGTATTTATGATCAACATCTCTCTTCACTGCTCTTGTGTTTGATCTTCATACAAAACTAAACACAGTCGTGTGCAGAACTGACTCTTATTCTATTGATCTATAAAGTATAAATGTGACATAGTGAGATGATTTCATATGAAAAATTGAATGTCAAATATGTTTACATTTGTTGGTTTCACTTAGATAAAATAGCAATTGTTGATTTTCATAAGGATTTAATTTGTGTGACAAAGTTAAAAAAATGTTATAATTTATTTTGGTGCATTACAGGCACTAATGTAAAACTTACTGCAATCAAACTCAATTAGAAGCCTTTAAAAGTCAAATGTATACATTGTTCTGACTTGCAGATAATCTTGATAATATGTATTTAATTTAAAGATGGTTTGAAGATGTCTTTAAATATAGATACCACTGATGATAGACAAACAATTGCTCAACTTCAAATAACCTAAACATGCAATATTTTGATGAGATTTTATCTCAAAACTTGATGACCAACTTCACTGGTTTTGCAGGTATTAAATACATTGATAAGTCCAGCTACTCTTTCACTGAAAATATGAGAGATAACAATCCTGACAGAAAGACAATTATACAGTGAGGAGAATAAGTATTTGAACACCCTGCTATTTTGCATGTTCTCCCACTCTCCCACAGACACAATCAAAAAAAATCCAGAAATCACATTGTATGATTTTTTAACTATTTTTATAACTATCGATCCCAGGGGATTGCAAATGCCTGTGTAAAATGTTTAGGATAAAAGCGTCTGCCAAATGCCTAAATGTAAAGGTAAATGTAAACATGTTTGGAGGAAGAAGAATGATGAGTACCATCCCAAGAACACCATCACTACTGTGAAGCATGGGGGTGGTAGCATCATGCTTTGGGGGTGTTTTTCTGCACATGGGACAGGGCGAGGGGGGAACGGTGGCTTAGTGGTTAGCACGTTAGCCTCACACCTCCAGGGTTGGGGGTTCGATTCCCGCTTCCGACTTGTGTGTGTGGAGTTTGCATGTTCTCCCCGTGCCTCGGGGGTTTCCTCCGGGTACTCCGGTTTCCTCCCCTGGTCCAAAGACATGCATGGTAGGTTGATTGGCATCTCTGGAAAAAATTGTCCGTAGGGTGTGAGTGCGTGAGTGAATGAGTGAGTGTGTGTGCCCTGCGATGGGTTGGCACTCCATCCAGGGTGTATCCTGCCTTGATGCCCGATGACTCCTGAGATAGGCACAGGCTCCCCGTGACCCGAGGTAGTTCGTATAAGCGGTAGAAAATGGAATGGAAAATGGAATGGGACAGGGCGACTGCACTGTATTAAGGAGAGGATGACCGGGGCCATGTATTGCAAGATTTTGGGGAACAAGCTCCTTCCCTCAGTTAGAGCATTGAAGATGGGTCGAGGCTGGGTCTTCCAACATGACAATGACCCAAGGCACACAGCCAGGATAACCAAGGAGTGGCTCTGTAAGAAGCATATCAAGGTTCTGGCGTGGCCTAGCCAGTCTCCAGACCTAAACCCAATAGAGAATCTTTGGAGGGAGCTCAAACTTCGTGTTTCTCAGCGACAGGCTAGAAACCTGACTGATGTAGAGAAGATCTGTGTGGAGGAGTGGGCCAAAATCCCTCCTGCAGTGTTTGCAAACCTGGTGAAAAACTACAGGAAACGTTTGACCTCTGTAATTGCAAACAAAGGCTACTGTACCAAATATTAACATTGATTTTCTCAGGTGTTCAAATACTTATTCGCAGCTGTATCATACAAATAAATAGTTAAAAAATCATACATTGTGATTTCTGGATGTTTTTTTTAGATTATGTCTCTCACAGTGGACATGCACCTACGATGACAATTTCAGACCCCTCCATGATTTCTAAGTGGGAGAACATGCAAAATAGCAGGGTGTTCAAAAACGTATTTTCCTCACTGTATATTCAGTTTAGTTATGTTGTATTTAAGTTGGTGAAAACGTGAGATTCCAGCAAACACAAAGTGTTCCTGTAACATTAGTATAGTGACTAACACAACTTTCCCAGAACACTTTTTATAACGTGTCTCTCACTGCAAATGTGTGTGAGTTGGTAATCCTGATACAATCACACAGTTTATCAAACACAATTTTCCCATTTTCCTGTAAACAAGGTTATACACTCCACTATTACCAAGGTGATTCACTAAACATCTGATGATAGACTTCAGACACCAGGAAACTTCAGTCTTTATATGAGTCTTCAATAGAGGAAAGATGTTATATTGTTTCCTCGAAAGCGTTTAGGTTTATAACTTTATTGATCATACTGAAAATATGGCAAAATAATAAAGATGTGTTCAAGATCTTCAGCTGACACTGTGCATGTATATCACTCTCTCTTAACAATGCATTGCACAACAACACACCACCACTGAGCTATACTGGTCTTCTGATGTATAACAGCAAAACAACAAATTAACGAATTGGTGAAAAAGATGATGCACGTTTTCGAAAGACAACATTGTTGTACTTTTGTGAAACCAGAAGCAATAATATTCAACAAATTGAGAAGTGATGTCTCTTAGACCAAAACATAGTTCATTTTAATTGTTACATTTTTTGTGCTCATTTAGTAGGAATGTAGGCTACTGTAAGAAGAAATGTCTTCATGTTTCACATGATCACAGTTTAGCCACTATAGTTTAAAAAACAGTAATGAAATATGACAAGAACTCAGAGTTAAACTGTGTCAGAACTAAACCATCTTGATAATGTCAGGTGACTTTGACGGAAAGGTATGGGTTAGTACGGCTGGGTTTTACGACCAAATTGGCGATTCGATTCTTGTTTTTATGGTTTCGATTGGATTCAATTTCTATTCGATTCATTATCGAATAGTTATTAGTGTGAACTAATGACGATCATTAACTTACAATGGTAAAGCCCAATTTCCGAGCCTCCCCAATTACAGGCTTTCAACCAAATGAAAAGGACGAGCAGAGACAAAACCACAGACTAAAAATGCATTTATTCAAGTTATAAAAAAACACCTGGAGCTCAACATAAATGATACAATTTAATCAATGTGAAGGAATCATCCCAATGGGTTGCGTTTAGACAGTTCCCCTGGGCCGGCCACCCATACACGGGCCAAACGCACCCAAAAAGAACAAAATATACTAACAAAGGAATAATTCACAACAAAATAAAAGTTGGTTTCCTTTGTTATGATGTCTTTGGTTCAACATTTCACCACTCCATTCGGAAAACAAAATAAATCTAAATCAAAAACACTTCAAACCAACCAAACCCAAAAGATATACTTGGTTTATCTGATGGGTGTTGAGTGGGTTTAAACTAAGGTCAAAAGAGCAACAGAACAGATAAACCATAATTACTCAACTCCGTAATAGAGCAGCATAAATGTAAAGCAAGACAACGAAAGGATACAACCAACCCAAATAACGAAATGAACAAACTAAATAAATTGGTTAATAAAAATAAATACCTAAAGTAATAATAATACACTAAAGCAATGTAACTAAACATAAGTTCAATTCCACTCGGTTACATATCCTTCTAAATAATACACAAACAACGAATAAACTAAAAAAAATGAAATTACGCCAGTGACATGAGTGAACACAGTGGCGCACGAGTCAACGGCCACGGGCTTAGAGCGTAACCAACGTGAGCGTTGTACAGACGTAGTAACCAACGTGAGCATTGTACAGACGTTCAAGGCAATCACGAGCATTCCATTCAACAAGAGAATCCCGCGTCCAAAACTGGAAACGATATTTTAACCACAGCAAAACAGCAGTTGGTACTTCTGAAAAACAAATAGACATTTTCGTTTGCTCCCTCCCCACTCCTCTCGGATTTATAGTCACACAAACCGGGTAAAGGAAACACAATATTACCTTTCACGTGCAAGACACTCACTCACACATGCTCACTAACAATGTCTGGACGCACCCGACTAATCTAAAATTACATCAAGCAAGCACATTAAGCAAACATGTGAATTAAGTTAAATTCCCACGAACACCCATATTCTAGATTTATATTTCCCTCCCGTCTATAAGCCACCAGTTTAAAAGAGCCTAACTTTCTCGAGGAGTGAAGGAGATACAAGACCTACACCAACAGATCACATCGATACAATGTCATGAAGCACCTACCTTACCTGAGTCTACATAGGTACGTGATTACCTGACGTACCCACCCACTCAATGCCCCACTATTTTTAAAGGGGCCAAGCAGACTACTCTTAAAGGGGCAATCCCACTACAGTAGAACTTTGATTAAAATGCTACTTTTGCAGTCATGGAATCCACATTTAAGTATATGCTTGCAATATAGTCAGGGGTGCAAATACGTTTTTCTATCTGGTTCTCAAGAGAGCACATGAAGATTCGGTTTGGTGCTCACATTGTGACAAATTTTATTTACCCATTAAAAATTAAAGTAAAAAAGTAGTTGCTTTTAATGAACAATAAACAAAATAATAAAGTGGGTTAATACTATTTTTATATTGTTTTAACGTACACTTAAAATACCGTGGTAACGTATTTATTCTTCTTTTTCTTTTTAAATTAGTAAATATTAATTTATAACACCAAATTTGAAACCTAAAACGACAACCGTTTTGTGGCAAGTTGCTGGGAAGTGCACTTGTGAGCGCACATAGACGTCAGTGTCACTTTCAGAACAGCCTCTCCCTCTACATGTTCTAGTTACTAACATTCATGTCTCTGATCATTTCTTTATCCACTTCACTGTAACTCACCCTGTAATCTCAACATCCTTCGTTCACTCTCCCCACCTGCTTTTATCCATGGTGCCGTCCTCCCTCCCTACCCACCATAACACTTTACTGATCTATTCATGTTGAATGAATGAATGAGGTATTCATATAGTGCATTATTGCGTTGACTTGACAGAGATCTTTGATCTAAGCTTATTATTTTTATTATTATTATTATTAAGCTTTCAAGCAACATCCACCAAACTTTCCACAAACCTTCAAACTGGTCTGAGTTGAGTTGCTATATCTTTTTAAACTGATCCAGGTTCTGGTTTTGAAAACCGGACTTTCAAAACCACCAAATTTCCCATAGACTTAACATTGGGAAAAAAATTTGATGGCTAATAACTCAAAGTAAGGATGTTGTAGAAACTTGCGAGTTACCACATTTGAAGAGTCTGGCAGGTTCTATGAGAACATATATCACTATGGGGTGTCAGTTGCACCCCTGGGGTATAAGAACCCCCCCAAATCCCCCCCTATACTTATAATGGAAGAGGAAATATACCCAAGGCGCTATAACTGTCCCGTGTTGAATATCTTTGCAGTACAACCACTTAGAGACAAGGGGGTGGGCTCATTTGACTAAGGCAACCAATCAGTAACCCTAATTTTTCATTAAGCTACGAAGCCACGCCCATAGCAACAAAACATTTTAAATTAGCAACCATTTAACAAGACCTATAACTCTACATCAGAACATCGTAGAGACATGGGGATTGGTTCATTTCACTTAGGGCTTGACGCATCATCAATTGGCAGATGCTAAGCTAGCCCACAGGAACCAAACAGGTTAGCCTAGTTACCGTTTATTAATACCTATATCTCAGAACATCATAGAGACACGGGGGTTAGTTCGTTTCACTCATGGCTTGGAGTATCAGACTAGCAGCATGCTAATTATCCTAGCAAACATGCTAATCATGCTTACAACATACTAAGCCCGGTTTTTACTCACTTGGGTCTGTTTTTTTTTAAATTATGTTAGAAAAAGTTGATCAATAAAACCTCTCAAACTATTTCAAACTCTTCAGGACAGGCTTTGTCAAGCCAACATAAGGTTTGTACTCGAACTTTACAATCTAGTTTAATTTATATTATTTACGTACTGTATTGATAATTAAAGTATATAAAATGCTAATAAAAGTCACCTGTTTTAAGTTTAGATTTTCATATTCTATTACATTTTTATGTGTTGTTATAGTTTACACTATTTAAGAACGCTGAGTATTTTAGTATCCGTTAGTTTTGTGGGTTAATCTGTTGTATTTAACGTTTACAGGCAAAATTGGATTTCAGGGCAACACCAACCAAACACTTTAAAATTGTATCCACATCCACACTATATAATAATTTATTACTTATCATATATATATATATATATATATACATTGTTTATTTATATATATATGAAGAGATTGGTTCAAACTTTTTTAATCATATTGTTTTCTGTTAGATTGATGTATTTTTTAAATTTTTTGGAATGCACCATTGAATTTTTTTTGAAGTATTCATATATATTAAATTATTATTCATGTTACTCATGTTAAGAACTGTATGTGCTTATTTTTATTTGTTACTCTGAGTTCTAAAGCTATATATTGTTAAATTATAAATTAAATATACTAATAAAGATTATAATAACATTCAATGAATACAACATCTGAGTGACACAGTCGGTGTAGGGATCTTTATTGTCCACCAGATGGCGAAGTAGAGCACTGTGACAAAAGCGTCATAGCACCGATGTTACTGAGAACCGTAATGTACAAATAAACAAGTTTTAAGAATCAAGTGTCTAACTTAAGAAAACACTGATCAACATTTTCTGAAAAGCAAAGTTCTGTTCATTTTTAAAAAGAGCTTTTGTATACATAAATGACAGATAAAGTGAAAGTGGTGTCTGTGAAGATGTTAATGGTGTTTTATTTCATTATCTGGTGAGATCTTGACAGATTTCATGTGTTCATCTGTTATTTACACTTGATGTTCATCTAAAGTTGTGTGACTGTGAGTCAGTTGTAGTTGTTGTGTTTTGTTGATCTTTTCTTCAGTGATTCTGCTTGTTATCAGTAAATGTTCATCAAGGATCTTCACTTCATTATTCACTCTCATTAATCTTTACTGTGTAACGTAACTCAAAAGCAAGATGACTGTTTCACAGGAATATACTGTAATGTTAGTGTTAACAATAAATACAATATTTAGTCAAATCTTTTGAAAACCTGTCAATTATTTAACAGTGTGGGTGAAGAACAAACTAATGTTGAACAAGTGGCAACCACATGTGAAATACACACTCGTATCTACATTATAATGTGTATTTGTAAATATTTATGTTTTATTAATGTGTGTTCTGAGCCTGTTTAAATAATTACTGTAACACACTGAGTTTAAAACAGTGTAATACCGGCCTCTGCCATAAGGGGGCGCCTATGTGTTGTCATGGTGACGTGTGTGTGTTTATCTCAGACACTATCAGACGCATCTTAATTAAAGACACAAAGTGTTTCTTGTGTTTATTTCTCATGAAATTTCAGGTTTTATTATAATAGTAAATATGTTTTCCAAACATTCATGTAATACCGAGTAAGTTAATGTGTTTTTATGTGTTTGGTATTAAATAACTTAACTTACTTACTTGATATTTGTATTGTGTAGATTGTGAATCTTAAATGTTGACTGTTAATAGAAACATCTGTAAGTTAACTTATGTATGTCAGTAAAATCTCTTCAGGTAAAAGGGCTCAAACTTGTATATATTGTGTTCACGTTAATAAGAAAAGTGTGTATTTGATACAATGGATATTTTAGTCACATGAGTTGGGGTTGTATTTCAGGTCATATTGATGTTAAATTGATGAATATGTTAATAGTTTATTTTTTATACAGAAAACAGATTGTCGGACTAAAGAAACGTTTCAATGTGTTGCTGCACAAGGAAGAGATTTATGGACAATGTAATGTAGGGTTTTAAATACAAACCTTATTTTTCATATAAACATGTAGATGATATATGTACTAAGAATCACTATTCTTGTTATTTTAAGAATATGTTAAAAATGAAACAGATGAACTGAAGAGAACTGATCATATGACTGAACTGTTTAAATATGTTAATAAACAGACGCTGTCAGACGCATCTGAAGAAAGACACAAAGTGTTTCTTGTATTTATTTCTCCTGAAATTTCAGGTTTTTAATCTGCCTACGAGTTCCACAGACGGGACCCGTGACACAAACTCATTGTGTTAACAGAGACGCTCCAGACATGGGCAGGGGTGAGATGAGACCCCCTAAACGTATGTGTTGCCCACCCAATGAGAATTAAAATAATAACACCAAAAATTCAGTATTTGTCTATTGACTGGAATCAACGTCACTTTTCACTCACACAGCGGCTTTAGTTTGTAACAGAGAAGCTACATAAGAAAGAAAAATACTGTGCAAAGGATGTTTAGACGCACTGCACACTTGCTTTGAGTTTATTATAAACAACATTTACACATAATTGTACAGTAAAGTCTGATTCATTTATTATATCTGGAGCTTTTGCAGTTTTATTTTGTTTTGTGCTGTTAACAAACAGCTATTATTTGGTTGCAATAGGCGACATTTTAACCTGTTGAGCGTGATGATTGATGATTAATGATGAACACCTGCTGTTAACAAACACAATCACTGAAGAAAACACTAAACACTATCAGAGTGAATTCTTATTGTTGATGTTTCTTCAGTGATTGTGTTTGTTAACAGCAGGTGTTCATCATTAATCATCAATCATCACTTGTAATGTGAACTCAATTGATTATTTAACTGAATGAATAAATAAACATTTCACACCAGAAAGACTCTGCTTCAGTGTAAGTTTAACACTAATAGGTATGGACTCATTTTTACACCAGAGACTTTACTGTGCAGTGATCGTCCAGTGATGGGGATTGTTCTGAGCCCACTTTACAGGCTTCTGTTTATGTCCAGTTTACATAACCGCTTTATTAATGAGTAAAACATCAGTAAAATCAAACACACACAATTACTATATAAAGGACTATAATCAACAATAATTATTTCTGTTTTAATCTTTTAGTCTTCAGTAATGAATGCGTGTTTTCTGTTTTTTTAACATCCTAAATCATTTAAATCCTGCATGTATTGCAGTCATATATTTCAGTGTTAGTTTAACAAAAGCAAACTGTCACGGTTCTGCCTATCTTGGTTGATTTATTCCTGGTCTTGAGGCAGAACCGAAACAGAATCCTCTGTTTCATGTGGGGAGAGACGTTTGTTGACCTTTTGGCCTTCCATACTCTCCCCGAGTCTCGTCTGTTTTCCCGCCCTTTCCGTCTCATTAGCTTCCCCTTAGTGTTTGATCTGTTTCACCTGGCCCCTAATCAATTATCCTGTGTTTGTCTCCCTATTTATAGTCCTCATGTTTCATTGTCCTGTGCTCGTTCATTGTATATGATACCCGTGTGTATGTAAGTGTTGCCTCGCCTCGCCTCGCCTCGCCTCGCCTCGCCTCGCCTCGCCTCGCCTCGCCTCGCCTCGCCTCGCCTCGCCTCGCCTCGCCTCGCCTCGCCTCGCCTCGCCCTGCCCTGCCCATATTTGGATGTTCCTTGTTCCTGGTTTGTGTTCACCAGTCTTAGTGAGTTTAGTCATTGTTGTTCAAGTGTGTTGTTTTATAGTTTAGTTAGTCCGTCTCCTTGTTTGCTATTATATTTAAGCCTGTCTTGTTTTCCCCCATCGTGGGTTTTGTTTTGCCTTTTTGTATTGTTTTTTTTGTGATTAAATATCTGTTTACTTCACCCTCGTGTCTGCCTGCAATTGGGTTCGTCCACGCAATCCTTGACACAAACCTTAAAGTCTGAGATCATGATAATAATAAAAAATTAAATAAAAAAAATCTGGGTTATTTCATAACACATTATTTTCATACTTTTTCAACCGGGGATGTGTCCTTATTTCGACATATAGGCCCAGTTAGTAATTTAGCTTCATTACCATGTGACATGACACGTGGCTTCTTCTAATGGGATTGTCACGTCCCATCTGGTGTGAAAAATATTTACGGACACGTTGTCAATAGATACACTTTTTTTCAAATAAAATATGTGTTTTGACATTTTCCATTCAAATGCTGTTTTAAAATAAGCAAACTTCGAGTTGTTATGTGGTCTGATGAATTCACAATTTTTCTTACAACACAACAATTCAACAATAGTAAATGTTTTTCTTAACAGACACAGTTAATCAAAAGTTGACATGCAAAATTTGAGCCTACATGCAACAGCTTTTAATTAAAAATAAAGCGCTTGGGGAAATGTTTAGTTTAAACACCTCATCATAAGAGATTTCCCGTGAAAATTCGATCATCTTAAAGCTTATTGTTAACGTGAAAAATTGTAAGAAAAACCTAAGATTGCTTTGTTAAATGTTAATGGAAAACGTTGTGGATTAAATCACACATGAAATGATTTGAATTAAACATTAAGACCACTGTGTAGGTGTTTATTTGGGATACACTTGTCGCCTCACATGATAAGTATAATTGTGTTACGAATATTATCTTTTCATCTAATATGGGACCTGTTAAAAACCTTCACTAATATAATTATGTTATTCTGTTATTTTATTATTTAGTTATTAAGTTTGCAGATTGTAAACCAAAGACCCTTTTAGTGTCAACGTCACACTTATGTCACAGCATTAGCTGGAGGAAAAACCAAAGGAAAACTGGAGGCGGCCAATACAAACCAGCACAGAGTCGGCTACACAAAATATACAAATATCTTATTGTGTTGTTGAGAGACAGAAGCGATTGATGAGACTCAGAAACACATCATTCAACAATATGTTTAACATGTTTTATTATTTATTTATGTATTTGCACAGTTCACTTCAACACAATTATTTTCATAGATCATTTTCATAGATTCATCACACATGTTACTACTATATGTTGTGAATACTACTACTGTATGTTGTAAAAGTTTTGATCTAAAAGCATTACATGTTCAGCTGCTACAGTCTACACACCTCACCAAACACAAACACACAAGATTAAACACACAGAATATAAACATTTAACTCACATTGTCACATGTCATTGTGTTAATCTGTAATCATTAGATTGTAGTTTAATAGATTGTCACGCTACTATCACTATAATATCATTAATAACACACATCTTCAAAGCTGAATTATAAGATCAATCAAGAATAACTAAATATATTTGACTGGATAACAAAATAATGAGACTAACTGAAGTTATTATAAACGTCTACGTTATTGCAAATCTTATAAAACATGTATTTCAAAGTTTCTCTCAAATGATGAAAATGACGTCTTTAAACACAACGACTGTGTCGTGATCGGTCAGAAGTCTGAACACACTTTCTGTTTCTCTTCATCTTCATGTTTTGGTGTGAAAACATTTCCATCAGGCTGCACTCTCCAGGTCACTGTTGTGTCATTGTGTACGCTCAAATCTGTCAGTTTCTCCTGAATCTACACAACACAAACAATCATGACACACACTCTTAAGCCCATTGCACATTGAGTCGTTAAAAACATAAATATGACCTCACGTTCTCAATCACATGTACACACTGCCTGTTTCTGCGTTTTTCACATCCGTCAATCATTTTGAGTGTCCTTTTATAACAATTCAGAGACACCAGACAAACTAGAGCCAAATACGAACAAACAGATCTCATCCCACATTTATCGACATAATAGGAAACATTCTGTAAATACTACAGGAGTCAATGTGGGATGAGATCTGTTTGATTGACATTCTTCTAAATGTCCTCATTTGTGTTTAGCAGAATAAATACATTTAAACAGGTTTGAAACAATCTGACGTGAGTAAATGATGACAGAATTAAAGTTTTGGGGGTTAAATATTCACTGGAGCCATGAATCGACTGTTTTATCTTCTGTTTGTGCTTGGACTGGAGTTAACTTCCGGTCTGTGTTTGTTTATCAGTCTGGCTATCGTCTAATAATATAACTATTTAATTTAATTTATGTTAATATTAATTTATTTTATTGTTTTATTGAATGACAATTGTAATAAATAAACAATTTGTTCAATGGCTCCTGTAGTTTTGTGACAACATAGATTGTATAATATTTGTTGAACATGAGTTTACTTTTTTATTGATGCTGATAATAATGAAAGGACACACATGGTTATCTGTTAGCTATTGTTATCTAATTTAAACTGTAAAAGTCTTAAAATACACACATATAGATCAATGAAGTCAGTGTACCGCCCTGATGTCTCTTTATGTGCCTGTAGGCCAGGACTGATTGTAGAATCTCTTCTGTGTTATCACTCATTTCTCATATGAAAGTTCACAATTTGCATAAAACCAGAGTGGAAACCAGACTACATTATAACACAGACGGTGTGAAAATGTGTCAGTGATTCCTCCATCTTTTACATTTCAGTACAGAGAGGTCACGCTGTGACATTTTGATCTTCTATTGGTCTCACGCACTCACGTGACATGAATTCATAGGTCAGAGTTCACCAAACTTGAACTTAGAATATATTTTGCATTTCGCTGTGTTTCAAACAAATTTGCATGACAATTAATAGAAGTCAATGGAACAAAAAGTCAAGTGTGATTGTGTCTTAATCCAGTAACAAACATGTTTGAGTGAGTCTGAAAAACTCTACTATATGTGTGTCAGCTCATTGTGTTGTGTAGGACACACTTTCAACACAAATAGTTGAATACTCACCGACTGTAAGATGGTCTTCATCACTGCAGGATCATTGACATTCTGACCAGATTTCAGCTCAAATCTCACAATCTGTTTCTTGGTCTCTGGAATATTAAAAGATGTATTTATTTTCTACTCATATAAAGTGTGAAGAAAACAACATCACAACAGTTACACACATCTACAGTCAATCTTTCTAACACAACAGCTGCATGTGTTTAACACAAATAGAATAATTTGTCAACTTCTCATTTTGCTTTCATAGCAAATGTTCTTTATGATACACTAAGGAACAATGAATAAATAATAATCATTAATTCATCATATTGTCTCCAGAGTGTTTCTGGTGGAACTTCCACGACCCAAAAAACAACCAGATTAAGAAAATCAGAGCTCATGTATAAATCTTTATGTAGTCATATTCTCCTTCTAATCCTTCAACGTTTTAACCAAAAATACATTTCAGAAGAACAAATCAGATCAAGACAGTAGAACACTAACAATAGCTGCACATCTGACATTAAAACAGGATTTTCTTCTCTTGTGCTGACTTGTTGTTCGAGGAGACTTTCTTATTAAACTGGTATAGTTACAAAAGACAAGTCTCAACACATTATTATTATTTATTAAATGGACACTTCTGGTCTTTGATTCTGATTGGCTGAGCCCAGTTCTAAACTGTTATAAAATACCCCGATTTATAACGGCTGACTGCACTACATAGCCTTAATATCATTTATTTACTTTATTTTTTGAAACCTTGACACACATATGGATTAACCGTTTTATTTAAGCAGTAAACCTACGTGAAGCAGTGGGTTACAGTTCATTTTAAAACAGCTAATGTGGTTTTAATGACTCCGCTTCATTTCGTACAACAACGCCCTTAGCTGTTATAAAATACACTGTAACCCATTGCTTCACATGACTTATTGCTTTATTAAACCCTGACTGTTTAACATCAGATGATCATCAATGTGACTCTTTTTCATCAGTTTTTCTCACTGTCTTTGATGTTTAATACAAAATGGAAATCAATATTTTCCCCGTGACCCGAGGTAGTTCGGATAAGCGGTAGAAAATGGAATGGAATTTTTGGTCAAACTATTTATTTTGACTATCAACAGCTTTGTTTGTCTAACGTCTCTTCTCTCATTCTGTGTATTTATGATGTTTGTGTTGTGAGTAGTTTATGATCACACATAAAAACTTACGTGTCTTGCAGATGAATGGAAAAGTATTTGAACACAGTTGATCATCTATAAGACCATCAGGATGTATAACACCACAAGGTTGGTTCACGCCCGTCAAGTCAGGTTGTCCAGTCATCCAGTTAATGGAGGACACGTCCACAACATTTATATCATCTGACCACTTCCATGAGTCTCTGAACAGACCAATCCATGAATAACTAATGCCTAGCATTGACATCTGGTGCAGCAGGACTTGATCCTCAGTTTTATTGTGAATGACGGCCAGATCTGTGTAATGTTGTCTGCAGTAACTCAGAGCTTCATGCCAGCTCATTGGGATATTAACAAAAACAAACCTGTCAGCTTCTGTTTCATTCTCTGTAGAAAGATGAGATTGATAAACAGCATTAGAGAACAACATCAAAGAAATAACATTTTGATGTGAGTTTAATTTCCTTTTTTACTATTCATTTTCATCTCATAGTTTAGACAGACAGACACCAAGAATCAGTTTATGAATCTCATCACTGGTGACGATCAACAAACTATTCATATCAACAGATCAACACTCAACATCACTAAACAAGCTGGACAATTGAATTGATCTTTTTTGATTATTTGATAATTAGCTTAAAGAACTGTTTGGTAGACAGAGCATGATGCTCAACTTCTGGTCTAGACCTTTGTAATCTCTAGACTGGACTAATGCAATGCTCGTCTTCTTGGTCTTTCTGAGGGCTGTTTCATAAAACAAGATTAGAAAATAAACCAGGCTGATTTGAGTCTGTTGGACTTATTGTCAGTGGATTCGGTTTCATAGTGTAAGAGTGGGGAATCGAACTCAGGTCTCTGGCGTGAAAGTCTTCTATTCCACCACTGTGCCACGGGAGAGGTATGAACCCAAATGCAGGCAGACAACTTGGTGAAGTAGTAACACATATTTATTATACAAAAAAGCAAGACTATACAAAAAAGCAAAATAAATCCCACGATGGGGAAAACCAAAACAGGATGACATATAAATAGACAGGGACAGTGACTAACTAGACTAGAACAATTAACACTGGAAACAAAACACTAAACTGACACTTACTATAACTCGAGGGACAGGAACAAGGTAACAAGGCATGTACATTCAAAGAACAGGAACGAGGGACATCAAACACGCCAGGTAAGACGTACAATGAACCAGCACAGGAAAATGAAACATGAGGACAATTTCAAGGGGAACAAACACAGGATAATTGGTAGGGACCAGGTGACACAGATCAAACACTAAGGGAAAGCTAGAGAGACAAAAAGGCGGCAACAGACGAGACTCGGGAGAGAGTATGGAAAGCCAAAAGGCCAAAAATGTATCTCCCCACATAAAACAAAGGATCCTGTACGATTCCACCTCAAGACCAAGAATTACCCAACAAGAAGAGGTGGAATCATGACAAATAGAGCAAACTTGAAATAGTTCAAACTCAGTTACTACAGCAACTAACACTGGGAACTAACCAGGCACCAGATTCATAAGAGCTCCGTTAACACTGAGCCATGAGGATATGATGATACTACAACTAATTATCTTTCATGATGAAATATGTTATTACTCACTTTTAATAAACAAATAATAAAATAAAACAAGATTGGAAAGTTCGAGTATAAACTATATGTTGGCTTGACAAAGCCTGTCCTGAAGAGTTTGAAATAGTTTGAAAGGTTTTATTGGTAAACTTTTTCTAACATGATGGAAAAAATAATGTGACCTCATTTTGTGAAGATTAGCATGTTGCTAGTATGATACTCCAAGCCATGAGTGAAACGAACCAACCCCTGTGTCTCTGCAATGTTTTGATGATGATATAAAGGTATTGCTAAACGGTTGCTAAACTAACCTGTTTGGTTGCTATGGGCGTGGTTTATCATTTTACAGATTATGATAGGTCTCTAGGCTATGATTGAAACGAACCAACCCCTGTGTCTCTACGATGTCCTGAAGCAGAGATAAAGGTATTGTTAAATGGTTATTAGGCTTAAGTGTTTTGTTGCTATGGGCGTGGCTTAACATCTGCCAGTTGATGATACTCTGAGCTGTCAGTGAAACGAACCAGCCTCTGTCTCTCCACGAAATTCTGATACAGAGATATAGGTTTTGCAAAACTGTTCCTAGGCTAACCTGTTTGGTTGCTACAGCCGTGGCTAAGCATCTGTCATTTGATTATACTCTAAGCTATAAGTGAAAGAACCAACCCCTGTGTCTCTATGATGTTCTGATGCAGAGATATGGGTATTGCAAAACGGTTGCCAGGCTAACCTGTTTGGTTGCTATGGGCCTGGCTTAGCATCTGTCACTTGATGATACTCTAATATATGAGTGAAAGAACCAACCCCTGTGTCTCAACGATGTTCTGATATAGAGTTACAGGAATTGTTAAATGGTTGCTAAGTTAACATGTTTGGTTGCTGTGGGTGTGGCTTCGTAGCTAAATGAAGTTTCAGGGATACTTATTGGTTGCCTTAGTCAAATGAGCCCACCCGCTTGTCTCTACGACACTGTGCTGCAAAGATATGCATCTGGACTTTTTATAATGAGAGTCTATGGGAGCAGTTGATAGGTTGCTATAAATGGTTGCTATGGGCGTGGCTTCGTAACTTTATGAAGTGTCTGGGATACTGATTTGTTGCCTTAGTAAAATGAGCCCACCCCCTTGTCTCTAAGTGGTTGTACTGCAAAGATAATGAACACGGGACAGTTATAGCGCCTTATATGGGTATATTTCCTATTCCATTATAAGTATAGGGGGATTTTGGGGGGCTCTTACACCCCAGGGGTGCAACTGACACCCCATTGTGAGTTATGTTCTTATAGAGGCTGCCAGACTTTTCAAACGTGGTAACTTGTAAGTTTCTACGACATCCTTATTTTGAGTTATGAGCCGTCAAAGTTTGTCCCAATGTTAAGTCTATGGGAAATTACATTCCTGATCTACCAGATTAGGTAGATGGCCCAGAGCAGCTCAGGTACGTTGTCATTTGGGAGAACGTAAGTTTCCACAGGGCTACTCTGGTTCGTAACTGGTTCACTGCCCACCCACGCTTTTAAGTTTGTATCTCCCTCCATATTCTTCATTCCTCAATCCTATTGAGGAATTTTCTTCTTCCTGGAGATGAAAAGTGTATGATCGAAATCCACAAACGCGTATACCTCTTCTCCAAGCTATGGAGGACATATGTGGAGATATAGCAGCTTATGCTTTTCATGGCTGGAATCGCCATGCTAGACGATATTTCCCCCGCTGCTTGGCCAGGGAAAACATTGCTTGTGATGTGGATGAGGTGCTGTGGCCAGATCGCAACAGAAGAGAGGATGCAGCATATTTTTTTTTTTTTACTGTAACGTTTTTTACTTTTACTGTAGTAGATTCTTCTGTTGTTTTGTATGTAGTGTATGTCCAACTTTGTGTTGGTTGGGAATGGGTTGTACACTGTGTACCGTGTATTTGTGTGTTCTGAGTATAAAAACAATATTCTCAAATATTTTACAACACGCTTATGTTTGTACTGTCTGTAGTAAGTGTAACAATGAACCACAAAAAGTTCTAAGTCATTATGATGAATGGAGAAGAAGTGTTTTACATTCATCATAGTGTTTTACATTGAGCACATTAGTGTTCAGCTGGTTCTTATAAATGTCTATACATATGATGGCTTGTGTGTATCATTTGAAAACAAAATCCCATTTTGAGAAGAAATAACATTGTTTTGAATGTAAAGTTTCATTTTGCAGGAAAATTGAGGAGTTTTGCCCATTGTGTGTGTTTTTTTGGATTTGTGTGTAGAGTTCTGTGAATATGAGGCATGCTTTCACAGAATGTGTGTAAACAATTGAGAAAAACTGTAAATCAAAACACAGCATTTCTGTGTCTTCCAGAAGTTTAAAACATCTCATGTGACATCACTCTTAATCTCTTTCCTTTAGCTTTTTCATTCACTGAAAAACATTTTCTCTCAACAAGTTTTGTTCCTTGTAAATTGGTTTAAGCAAAGGTCTCTGTACAACATATCACTTTATTGTTTATTAATTCTTGTAAGTTCAAATCTTTCAAAATAGAGCGTCTGCTAAAGGCATTCTGGTCAATGAGAGGATTGAATCATATTACTTAGTTGAATTTAATGCAAAAACAATACATTTACTACTTAAAATATTCATGTGATTGACATGTGTCGGTCTTATGTCATACCTTTGTAGCAAAATACGGGAAATTCAGCAGAGCAGTCTCTATCATCCCATCCACCATCAGACCATAAAGCGCCACATTCCTCCTTTCCATAAGCGTTGTTTGGTTCAGTTCCAGACCATCTGGAGAATGAAATGTATTCATTTTGATATGACCACTGCCAGCTTGAAATGTTATTGAAGAGTCCAATCCAGATGTCTGAAGTCAATGCTGGTTGAACTTCTCTCTGTACATTCGTCCAGTCTTCAGTGTTTTGAACGGTGACCAGATCAATGTGATGCTGTCTGCAGTAAACCTGTGCCTCATTCCAAGTCATCTTCTCCCGTATCAGAACATATTCACATGAGATGCTCTGAATGAACAGACAGAGCACTGTAGAGAGAGAGAGAGAGAGACAGAGAGAGAGAGGGAGACAGAGAGAGGGAGAGAGAGAGAGAGAGAGAGAGAGAGACAGAGAGAGGGAGAGAGAGAGAGAGAGACAGAGTATATGTGCATAATTAATTTAAAAGACCTTTAAAATATCTGCACATATCAAACTAGTAGAATCTCACTCTCTACTATCAAACAAACCGACAGATTTCTCACAATCATTTACCAATTATTATATTATCATCCAAGACTCCTTTGATATAACTCGATATAACAAATGTGCTCTACCATAGTAAACACACAGTTACAGCAGCCAGAGGAAGAGAAGTCAAACACTGTAGAGTCAAGAGCTCAACTAAAGCAAACACTCTTCATCATAATGATGACTTCAAATGACAAACCAGAGTCACATCTAAACCTCTAAGATCACAGTTTGAGAACACAGTGAGTTTGATGTGAGGTTACAGTTTGACCTCATCGTGAGCTTTCTGTAAACTCATTGTGACATCACTGTGAGATTGCTGTGACATCACAGTGTTGACTGGGTAATCAGGGAAGAATTAACAGTGTGGTAAAGTACACTGTTAGTACTTAACTGCCATTTCTATAGTAATTTCTTGGCATCCCTCCACAGTGCTATTTTAATTTCTCTTATAATTTACAAATAATTGCTCTATTAATTCTTTTTTTCAATTTTAAAATATTGAACCTTTTTATGAATGCATGAAGTCTGAAACAAAAAGAGCACAACAATGGAACAAACATCTTGGTTGCTTTACTCTGTGGTTATTTTACTGACAAAATGTTGGAAATATAACGGCAAAAATGTCAGTACATAGATGGATAGATTTGATGGTTCAGCAGACATCCAGTCAGTAAAGGCAGGGTTAGCATTTTCTCAAAAAACACTTTAGAAAACTAAGTCGGGCGAGTACCAAAACAAACTTGTAGCCTTTCAGCAGTAAGGGGCTTGCCTGTGTAATGGAGGCCAGCGAGAGAGTGCTCTGCAAGGTAAACCTCACTTCCTGACCAACAGAGACGCAGTGGCAGTGGATCAAACCAGCAACCTTTGATTTACCAGTTCAGTGGTTTAACCCACTAGACCACCATCTCCATAAGTCTCTGTTCCGTAAGTCCATTTCCGTTAATCATCTGTCTCTGTAAGGCATCTGGAAAAGTGTTAAGAACTAAGGTTTTTTATGACACTAAAGGGATAGAAATAGGGATTAATTAACAATGGATAATTACAAAAGGGAGGTGACATTTTCTGGACGAATACATACAGTGTACTTCCTTCAGTCCGCACATTCCTCCCATGAGTTCTCCCCTACCGGCAAGGCCATGTTGGTGTCTCCACTGAACTCCTCCCTACGGTAGGAAGTGGTCACTGTGGCACGTTTCCTCAGTGAGGAAACACATCTTCCCCATTGACCCTTATGATGAGCCTGGCCTTGGTTATCCAAGGCCAGAAAAGTAATATTTCTTAGATTTGATGTACGATGTACGATGTACGCTGGACGAGTGCATTAAGTTCGTTGCTATTATTTGGTCTGCCGAATCCGACAAAGTGTATAAAATAGGTATAGTTAATCATCATTAATTATACGTCTTTTACTGTGATCGAATTCATAGTTTCCCCGAAATACACTACAACATGTTAGCAGACAATTAAATGAAAGCAAAATGTATAAATGTAAAATATACTGATGTGCTTTGCAGGTGTCTTTGCTCGGTGGAGTCACGCAGGTAGAGTCGCAGGTCTTTACTCTCGTCGGTCTTCACACGAGGGGGCTGAACACGAGGGCTGACAAATAGAAAATATAAATTCTCTCTCTCTCTCTCTGTCTGTCTCTCTGTCTCTCTCTCTCTCTCTCTCTCTCTCTCTCTCTCTCTCTCTCTCTCTCTCTCTCTGAAAACACTGATTGAGTTCAGAAAACGCTGCCAACTACTGCGAATACTTCAACAGTCATTACTGAACCTTAGACTTGTGTAAAGTTAAACACTGACCTGAGAACAGCAGCACATGTATCAGTCTTTCCATTGCTGACGGCTTTTACAGTATGAAATGAATCTGAAACAGTACAAATATTGAATAAAAAAGTAAATATGATTGCAAGTGTAAAAGGAAGTACAGAACAAGACACACTCTGATAAATGATAGTATGAAGCAGTTCAGTTTACCTGTAACAACAGTCAGAGGTGAAGATCAACATGAAGTGTCTCTGTTTGTTCAAAGCTTATATATTTAGTTTGTGTCAGTACGTCCTTCATTGCCTTTATTTACCTACACTAATGTTAATGGGTCATCCTTATGCAAAAGTGTTCCCAGTCTACTGGAACAGGTGCTCATTTCCATTTAAACTTTGCAACGTTATTTGAATGAAAGCCTCAAAGCTTAAACAGTGTGTGGAAATATTCACCACTGCACACATGAATCTCAAAGACGTTTGTTAGAAATAATCTTTTTTGAAATGTGTGCAAACATTTCATTAACATCCTCACAAAGAGCACTGACACGGGCCCGGGGAGCATGTAGGGGTGAGGTGTCTTGCTCAGCTTTATCAGCTGCAGGTCTGAGTCTGGCCGTGCCGTAAAGATCCCTTAAACTGGCAGTGAACGCTGAGCTTTAACAGGACTGGCTTACATCCTCTACCATCACTGTGAAAAAAAGGATATTTATTATATAAAAAACAGCCTTATCTGATATTTGTAGTTGTATATTAGCAGTTATTAAGATTTGATATCATTCATTTTGGGTATATCTTTGGGACCATTTAGTCTTATTTGTATTATTTCATTTACATTTACATTTAGACATTTAGCAGACACTTTTATCCAAAGCGACTTACAAAGAGTTCAGGAGCAATAAGCGATAGTTCATACAGGAGCCATAATACATTAGGTGCCAATACAGAGTTACTGGTTTCAACAAAAGCTAGACCACTAACTGATGGGTTTTAAGTAGTTTTTTTAAATGTTGTGAGAGATGTGGTTGAACGGATAGAGATAGGAAGAATGTTCCACCAGGAAGGAGTTGTGAATGAGAAAGAGCGGGAGAGCGATTTACTGCCCTTATGGGAAGGCAATACAAGACGCCGCTGGTTTGCTGAACGCAGGGATCTTGATGGGGTGTAGGAGTGCAGGAGAGAGTGGAAGTAAGCCGGTGCAGATCCAGTGATAGTCCTGTAGGCAAGCATTAGTGACTTGAATCTGATACGGGCTGCAACCGGTAGCCAGTGAAGAGAGATGAAAAGGGGAGTCACGTGAGCCCTTTTGGGCTGTTGGAAGACGAGGCGTGCTGCTGCGTTCTGAACCAGCTGAAGTGGTTTGATAGCCTTTGCAGGAAGACCAGCAGGGAGAGCATTGCAGTAGTCCAACCTTGAGATTACCAGGGCCTTGACAAGGAGTTGTGCCGCATGCTCCGTGAGATATGGTCTGATCTTTCTAATGTTGAATAAGGCATATCGGCATGACCGTGTTGTCTGTGCAATGTGATCATTGAAGGACAGCTGTTCATCAAATTTGACTCCGAGGTCCCTGGCTGTTTTGGAATGGGTGATCGTGGTATTGCCAAGATGGATGTTGAAATCGTGTTGGACCGTAGGGTGTGCCGGAAACACGAGTAGTTCGGTCTTGGCAGGGTTCAGCTGCACTGTAAAAAACGTTCCGTAATTTTTACGGAAAAATACCGGCAGCTGTGGTTACCAGTAAAATTCCGTAAAAAATACAGGAAAAGAATGTTAACAGCTTTGCAGTTTAAAACTTCAGGGCACAAACTTCAAACTGTGTATGAACTTAATACATTTGAGCTTTTTATATTAACAACATTTCTTTATAGAAAATGAAAACTTGGTCCAAATGCATAAAAGTGATAACATTACATTTACTTAATTTATTTCTTTGTAATTCATTATTAAAGTCACTTTTAAACAAAGCAACATGCAAGCATGACATCAGAATACCTTTGCCTGACCATGAGTTAAACACAGACTCCACTCTTCAGCATAGTGGTGACCCACAAAACATTTAATATCAGAAAAGAAAAGAGAAAATACAAATTCCGTAGTTTTTACGGAAAAATACCGGCAGCTGTGGTTGCCAGTAAACTACCGTAAAATAACTGGAACATCCTGTTTTTATTCATCCAATCAATTCACAGTGGAAAACATCAGCCACACCCACTATTCATTTTGGAAATACGTCAGAATACTGAAGACGATCATCACTTCTGCTTCACAGGGACTGCAGCATAACAGCCATGACTTGATGCTTTATTGGTTTATTTAAAGTCACCGTTTTTGTGATCATTGTTTGCTTTAGTTGGCCTCTTTCAGCCGTCATAAATAAGTTTACAGTTATCTTTGTGCTACTATGACATTGTTTTATATAAAACATAGTTTTGTAGCAAATCAAATGAAAGTGTGATTAGGTATTTACTCTTTATCTGGGATGTTGTTTAATTACTTATTGTATTTCTTGTTACAAACGCCTCAATGAATTTAGTTTTAAAATTCACATTTCATGCAACAATCAATCTAAAAAGTATTTGAAGAATCAGTGTATGAATCTCAACAGTGGTGACTAACAAATGAAAAGCTTACAGCCGCAATGCATGCTGGGAGTCATTGATGAGTTTTGTGCTTTGATGATACCCAGAATGCATTGCGTTTATCTTTAGAGGGTTTTTTCTGTTGTCACCATCTTTGAGACAAACTGTTATATTCTAGATATCTGCTAGAACATTTATCATGTGTTAGATGTGCTGTTAAAGACATTCAGTATATTAATTAATTTCATTCAATATCATGAATGAGGACAACAAGTAACTTTAAAGCACTACCTAAACTCTTGAACATGTACTTACTCACCAACACAACTAATGTAATGCGTTAGCTTTATCTGAGCTTTCCACCCACCTGAGTCAGTGTGTTTCAACTCATAGATGTCAATACTGTGGAAAGACTTCTTCACATGGAAAGCAAATGGTCAAGACCACAACTAAAGCAAACACTCTTCACCATAATGGTGACTCAACAAAACCATCAACATGTAAACTTGTGTTCATTTTCAATAAGAACTTTTGTAGACGTGCAACAGAAATAAAGTGACAGTGGTGTCTGTAAGTGAAGGTGATAAAAGTGTTTGTGGAGTTGAAAAAAAACTCCTCGTGAAAACTTTTGAATTTCATTGTTCATTTCCCAGAGAATTTGACAGTGTTACCGTATTTTATGGACGTTTTTTGACAACAGTTTTCTCTGTGAAAACTACAGAATTTTACTGTTAATTTCAGCATTTTTTTACAGGGTTTTTCCGTATTTTTTACGGACATTTTCTGATAACAGGTTTTTTGTGTGAAAACAACAGGATTTTACCGTTAATGTCACAGGCATTTTTTACAGTGAGGTGGTTATAAAACATTTACTAGTTGTTAGTTAACTATTTTTGTGAGCTCATCTAAAGTGAGGACTATGTATGCCTTGTAGAGCATTTACAAATGAGAGTTAAAGGCTCAGTTATCTTCTAAACAGAAATAGGAAAAACACAACACCGAGGGATAAAGAACATAAAGTTTAAAGATAAAGAATAAATATTTATTTCAAGATGCAAAAGAAATTAAACTGTACAACTGTACATATTAATGAATATAAAACGATTTAATTTAAAATAAATAATAAACCTCTGCAAAATTAAAATTGTACAACCGCACATATAAATTAACATTAAATGAACTGATATAAAATGAAAAATAAACTTCTGAAAAAAAAATTAATTCCTGCACACCTCCAGAAAAAATATAACTGTGAAGTGATATGCAACTCTCATTTGTAAATGCTTTACAAGGCATACACAGTCCTCACTTTAGATGAGCTCACAAAAAATAGTTACACTGTAAAAATGTTCCGTAATTTTTACGGAAAAATACCGGCAGCTGTGGTTACCAGTAAAATTCTGTAAAAAATACAGGAAAAGAATGTAAACAGCTTTGCAGTTTAAAACTTCAGGGCACAAACTTCAAACTGTGTATGAACTTAATACATTTGAGTATTTTATATCAACAACATTTCTTTATAGAAAATGAAAACTTGGTCCAAATGCATAAAAGTGATAAAATTACATTTACTTAATTTATTTCTTTGTAATTCATTATTAAAGTCACTTTTAAACAAAGCAACATGCAGCATGACATCAGAATATCTTTGCCTGACCGTGAGTTAAACACAGACTCCACTCTTCAGCATAGTGGTGACCCACAAAATATTTAATATCAGAAAAGAAAAGAGAAAATACAAATCCCGTAGTTTTTACGGAAAAATACCGGCAGCTGTGGTTACCAGCAAACTACCGTAAAATTACGGGAACATCCTGTTTTTATTCATCCAATCAATTCACAGTAGAAAACATGAGCCACACCCACTATTCATCTTGTAAATACATCAGAATACTGAAGTCGATCATCACTTCTGCTTCACAGGGACTGCAGCATAACAGCCATGACATGATGCTTTATTGGTTTATTCAAAGTCACCGTTATTGTGATCAGGGTTTGCTTTAGTTGGCCTCTTTCAGCCGTCATAAATAAGTTTACAGTTATCTTTGTGCTGCTATGACATTGTTTTATATAAAACATAGTCTAGTAGAAAATCACATCAAATGAAAGTGTGATTAGGTATTTACTCTTTATCTGGGATGTTGTTTAATTACTTATTGTATTTCTTGTTACAAATGCCTCAATGAATTTAGTTTTAAAATTCATGTTTCATGCAACAATCAATCTAAAAAGTATTTGAACCGTTAAAAAGCTTGCATTTTGTCTTTGACTCAGACATCAAGAATCAGTGTATGAATCTCAACAGTGGTGACTAACAAATGAAAAGCTTACAGCCGCAATGTATGCTGGGAGTCATTGATGAGTTTTGTGCTTTGACGATAACCAGAATGCATTGCGTTTATCTTTAGAGGGTTTTTTCTGTTGTCACCATCTTTGAGACAAACTGTTATATTCTAGATATCTGCTAGAACATTTATTATGTGTTCGATGTGCTGTCAAAGACATTCAGTATATTAATTAATTTCATTCAATATCATTAATGATTACAACTATTAACTTTAAAGCACTACCTCAACTCCTGAACATGTACTTACTCACCAACACAAATAATGTAATGCGTTAGCTTTATCTGAGCTTTCCACCCACCTGAGTTAGTGTGTTTCAACTCATAGATGTCAATACTGTGGAAAGACTTCTTCACATGGAAAGCAAAGGGTCAAGACCACAACTAAAGCAAACACTCATCACCATAATGGTGACTCAACAAAACCATCAACATGTAAACTTGTGTTCATTTTCAATAAGAACTTTTGTAGACGTGCAACAGAAATAAAGTGACAGTGGTGTCTGTAAGTGAAGGTGATAAAAGTGTTTGTGGAGTTGAAAAAAACTCCTTGTGAAAACTTTGGAATTTCACTGTTCATTTCCCAGAGAATTTGACAGTGTTACCGTATTTTATGGACGTTTTTTGCATTTTTTTTTTCAGCATTTTTTACAGGGTTTTTCCGTAAAAACTATGGAATTTTTGCTGTTAATTTTACAAACAATTTTACAGTGTTTCTCCGTATTTTTTACGGACATTTTCTAACAGGTTTTTTGTGTGAAAACAACAGGATTTTACCGTTAATTTCACAGGCATTTTTTACAGTGTATCTAACAACTAGTATGTTTTATAATTACCTTAATTAATCATGAATTACAGCAGGAATGTTTGTTAAAAAAGCATTTATTATCAAATTAAGTAACTGTTACTATATGTCAGAATAATAAGATGCATAAATGTGCATTCAAAGAGTTTATTAATCATTTACACTGTAAAAAATGCCTGTGAAATTAACAGTAAAATTCTGTTGTTTTCAAATAAAAAACCTGTTATCTGAAAGTGTCCGTAAAAAATACAGAAAAACACTGTAAAATTGTCTGTAAAATTAACAGAAAAAATTCCATTATTTTTACGGAAAAACCCTGTAAAAAATGCTGTGAAATTAACAGTGAAATTCTGTAGTTTTCACAGAGAAAACTGTTGTCAAAAAACGTCCATAAAATACGGATAACACTGTCAAATTCTCTGTGAAATGAACAGTGAAATTCCAAAGTTTTCACAAGGAGTTTTTTTTCAACCCCACAAACACTTTTATCACCTTCACTTACAGACACCACTGTCACTTTATTTCTGTTGCACGTCTACAAAAGTTCTAATTGAAAATGAACACAAGTTTACATGTTGATGGTTTTGTTTAGTCACCATTATGGTGATGAGTGTTTGCTTTAGTTGTGGTCTTGACCCTTTGCTTTCCATGTGAAGACGTCTTTCCCCAGTATTGACATCTATGAGTTGAAACACACTGACTCAGGTGGGTGGAAAGCTCAGAAAAAGCTGATGCATTAAATTATTTGTGTTGGTGAGTAAGTACATGTTCAAGAGTTTAGGTTGTGCTTTAAAGTTACTTGTTGTCCTCATTTGTGATATTGAGTGTAATTAATATACTGAATGTCTTTAACAGCACATCTAACACATGATAAATGTTCTAGCAGATATCTAGAATATAACAGTTTGTCTCAACAATGGTGACAACAGAAAAAACCCTCTAAAGATAAACGCAATGCATTCTGGGTATCATCAAAGCACAAAACTCATCAATGACTCCCAGCATGCATTGCGGCTGTAAGCTTTTCATTGAAGAGTGGAGTCTGTGTTTAACTCACGGTCAGGCAAAGATATTCTGATGTCAAGCTGCATGTTGTATCAGGGTTTTTTCTGTTGTCACCATTGTTGAGACAAACTGTTGTATTCTAGATGTATGCTAGAACATTTATTATGCCTTAGATGTGCTGTTAAATACATTCAGTATATTAATTAATTTCATTCAATATCATAAATGAGGACAACAAGTAACTTTAAACCACTACCTAAACTCTTGAACATGTACTTACTCACCAACACAAATAATGTAATGCGTTAGCTTTATCTGAGCTTTCCACCCACATGAGTCAGTGTGTTTCAACTCATAGATGTCAATACTGGGGAAAGACTTCTTCACATGGAAAGCAAAGGGTCAAGACCACAACTAAAGCAAACACTCTTCACCATAATGGTGACTCAACAAAACCATCAACATGTAAACTTGTGTTCATTTTCAATTAGAACTTTTGTAGACGTGCAACAGAAATAAAGTGACAGTGGTGTCTGTAAGTGAAGGTGATAAAAGTGTTTGTGGGGTTGAAAAAAAACTCCTTGTGAAAACTTTGGAATTTCACTGTTCATTTCCCAGAGAATTTGACAGTGTCATCCGTATTTTTATAAACGTTTTTTGACAACAGTTTTCTCTGTGAAAACTTCAGAATTTTACTGTTAATTTCACGGCATTTTTTACAGGGTTTTTCCGTAAAAACAATGGAATTTTGCTGTTAATTTTACAGACAATTTCACAGTGTTTCTCTGTATTTTTTACGGACACTTTCTGATAACAGGTTTTTTGTGTGAAAACAACAGGATTTTACCGTTAATTTCACAGGCATTTTTTACAGTGTATTTAAAAGATGTTTTTATAAAACTACTTTAAAAGTATGCAAATCCCACACATACGTTCTCAAACAGAAGTCACCTACAGCTCTTCCAATCGCCAATCCAGGGGAGAACAACTGCCGCGTGCACTCGCAGAGATGAGAACAAACGATAGCCTGTCTACTACCGCGAGACTAAAAACCCTGGACCATTTACTTCCCCCGCCCCCTTAAAGGGGCCGTATGCTGTTCACTACTTCCAGTCACACCTATACGCCTTATTCAACATTAGAAAGGTAAGACCCTATCTCTCTGACCATGCAGCACAACTCACTGTCCAGGCCCTGGTGATCTCAAGGTTTGACTACTGCAATGCTCTCATTGCTGGTCTTCCCCCAAAAGTTATCAAACCACTTCAGCTGGTTCAGAACGCAGCAGCACGTCTTCCAACAGCCCGAAAGGGCTCATGTGACTCCCCTTTTCATCTCACTCCACTGGCTACCGGTCGAAGCCCGTATTAGATTCAAGTCACTAATGCTTGCCTACAGGACAATCAATAAACTCATCAGAACCACAATCAGCTACAGTTTCGATCATTGTCTGGTCTCTCTTTGGGTTATAGACTGAATGCTAGCCTGCTATTACTGACCTCTTGAAGATCCTGTCTCCAGTCTTCCACAAGTATCTGTGAATTTCTCCACCCATCTCCTCATACTTTGTCAGCCCTGTTCACTATCACCCCTGTCACGTCCCGATATCTCAGTTTAAAGCTGCAAATGAGGTGCACATGCCAGTTTTATATTGCTCAGTTGCTGTTGTTTCACACGATTAACATAATTTGCATATTTCTGCTGAAAAACAATAGAAACATTGCAGAAATGTAGCTTTTTCTATTTTTAACCATTACAAAAATGATACTTAGTGTGTTTCACTGCTAGATAACACCCCGCCAATAGATGCCATCACATACCAGTAAACAACTTTATGCTTTCCATTAAAACCAATACAATGACCATTATAACCACGGCATTGTCTATTATTCTTGGCCATGGTTCTGTGTTTTTTTCAGCAGGGGTTACAAGCTGTAATAACAGGTAACAAATGTGCTATTTTTTTTTGTCCCTGTGGACTCACCACTAAAATGTACATTTACAGAATGCCAGTTTGAACGTAATTTACATGAATTTACATGAATTTTCAAAAGTGGCTTGTTGCCTTTTTTATGTACTTTGGTCCCTTTAAGTTTTGTTTAAGTTTTTTTTTTTACCACAAAAAAATATCACCAGCCTGTTCGCTTATTTAGGGCGGTTAAAAAAGTCCTGGAAAAAAGCCTTGTGTCTGGGAACATGCAGAGATGCAAACTATGCCATAATGTCACCTGAAATGACTAAAAGCAGCATGTCCACAGCTTAGTTAAGTTTATTATTATACCACTGGTCTTGTTCCTCCCTTTTATAATCTATACATTTGAAATGGAATGAGCATAACAGCGTTTCCCAACAACACAGAGTCAGCGCCAGAGCAGGTCTACTGGAGAGGCATTGGGTCACTGGCGGCATTTGACGCAGTGGTGACAGCGAAATCATAGTCCAACACAGCAGGAATTCTTTAAAAAACGATTTAATAATTACATTATTAATAATAATTTGCTAATTTCATTTATTCTTGTTCTTGTTCATTTCCATATCATGTCTCTTAGTCGAAGCTATGTATAATAAAAGGCCGAAAGGGGTGTGGTAAAGTTATGCTCTCTGTTAGAAAGGCTGAGTCCTGTGCGCATGCGCTGATTGCGTCAGTCTTCTTTGTCGGTTAGAGTGACTAAGCATTGGATGCTAGCGGGACTGTGTGCGCAAAGTGTGCGTTAATGAACAAATGTAAGTTTCTTGTTTAATCAACGGAAGATAAATATTACTCTTATTGTTTGTTGAGCATCTATAGAATGTCATCCGGTTTCTATCTGACGGTTATTTATGCGTGTTGATGCCATTTATCGCGTGCTTCTGAGCGCACGTGGATGTGTTGATTATGTTCAGTATTACCTGCCATCTGTATTTTGTATCTTGCAACTACTGCTTAGTACGTGTATAAACATAGCATTGGTCGCTGACATGCTAGCGAATTTATTGCTCATGTATGCAATGTTTTCAGATTGCGCACAGACGTCTAAATCCTTTAATCATTGTTACGGTTTAAAGTGTATTTCCGATTATACCAAAGGGTGGCAGTATAATACAATGTTAATGTTAATGCTTGTATTTGGTTTCTTTATTTTACTCTTAGCATAGCATGAGAACTTCTTTATTTGTGGCTTGTTATTATAATCATATTGTGTAATAATGCTTACTACATATGTTAATATATAACTTCATTTTTCCTTTGTAGACCACACAGAAACAGAGATTTGAACAACTAGCCTGTGTACTGCTGGGTTGTGTACCTCCCAGTTTCTCGAATAAACGCCACCTTTTTCATGGAACTGATTGGATTTATTGTGTTCTAATCGGCACCCCATTGAGGAATGCTAGATACATACCTTCACCTAATACAGTCCAACCTTCACAAACTTTGCTATCGAACACTCTCTATACTCCTTTTGTGGAGGCTAAACACAAATAAATGCAGTTTACCCATCTCTGACATGTGTTACCTTTTTGTTAATCCGCCACTCCGGTCACAGATAATGTTACCGTGTCAGTTTTCTCTGGTCTATTTCTCACAATGATGACCCGACAAAGTTATTACGACGCACGTTGTTTAATCTCGTCAGCGAAAGCTCCATCCATCACTATACCATTTGACAATCACTTGAACTCCCGGGTGGTTTCACGAACTTACAAAGAAAACAACAAAACCTCTAAAGCAGCTTACTCTCTTTTTCTCTGTCTGCTACTTTTCTCTCACACATGTGAATACCCCGCACCCGCACTACTTTTTCCCATCATTCAGTACAGCCAGGACTAAAAAACTTCTTAAAGGGACAATGCCCATATTCCCACAACACATGTCAGAAATAGTTTGTTTACCTCTCAACAGTTTATGCACTTCCAGAAAACCATTAAGTAGGCCTACCTAGGTCATAAACATTAGACAACACCAGCCTCCACCATCATCAGAAACACCCCTGGACAACATAGAAGTAACATGACATGACCGCTGACATAACTGAGGCATGCATTCAGGCATCAAGAAGCCTATTGGACAAGGCACGCACCAGGCAGAAATTACATAAGCTGACATATCTTACAGGCAGCCAAGTATAAAACACAAATGCAGATAGAGCCAGCAAACATTCATCAACAATTCATCTGCTTAGTAGGCCTTATCCTGAAGCCAGGGCTGGCTGCAATAAGTGAAATGAACAAACGACTTACCCTCAGAAGAGTTGCAGATGACTTTGTCCTTCCATTCGCTTGTGCATATGCGTGTCAAGTCTTTCTCAAATGCAAGCCGCACCAACCTTGGCTTTCTCTCGTGTAGCATTGTGCGTCTGTGAAAAATGTTTTTTCGGAACAGAGTGTAGAATGAATTCTCACATATTGCTGTGGAAGCGCCAAATGTTAATGCATGTTTGAAAGCAGTCAGCACACTGGGCATGGATTCAAATACACGATTCAGACAACAATTTGAAATGCATTCTTTGTGCTACAAATCAAGTGTAAAAGTCTACTCAGTGACCAATAAGCATTGACCAATGATGATCAAGCTTAGTAACATATCATGAATAAATAAAACTATGTGTTTTCCCCACTAATTTCATTTTATTTCGTTTAAGTTACTGTTCGCATTAAATATTAAAAGAATAACTAAAAGGGACAGGAGGGGCATCAGTGACAACTATGGGGGGGGGGTGGGCACGGCCCTCAAATGGCCCACCATAGCGCCGGACCTGCAACAACCTGTCACTTTTATCAACTGTTTTGATATACAAACATGAACACAGCTCGTCTGTAAATATGCAAATGGTTACCTAGTTGGAAGTTGTGAGAAAGAACAAAGCCAAAATCACTGGTGATCTGTTAAATGATGTTATGTATAAGTTAGAACTGACAAATGAAAAATGTGTAAATGAGGGCGGAATCTATGAATTAGAATAGGCCTGCCCTAACCATTGTTTTAATTCAGTTGTTTTTTCATGTATTTGGTGGAGTTTAAATTGATATAATGTTGATCAGTAACTGCTTATGTCATGATTCTGCCTCTCCATGTAATGTCTATCTTGATCTTGTGGTGCAGAGTCATGACAAAGTCTTAGGTTTTGTGTGGAGAGAATTATATTATTGTCAATAATGACTTAATGTGTTCTCTCTGTTCTCATCTTTGGCCCACCCCTCTCGTGCCTTGTAAAGCTTTCCACCTGTGTCCCATTACCCACACCTGCCTGTTGTTATTTTCCTTTGTTAGTCTCCCTATATATAGCCCTCGTATTTGCTGTCTTGTGCTGGTTCGTTTTGTGATACCTTGTGTTCATGCTTCCTTCCTGTTCGTGCCCTGCATTGTCTTGCCCTGCCTTGCCTTGTTTTGCCCCTTAAAGTATGTTTTGTTAGTTTTGCATTAGTTACTGTTTTGCCCCATAGTGGGACGTTTTTCTGTGCGTTTTGGAGAAGTCTTTTTGTTATTGTTTTTGTTCCCTCATCGAGGGTTTACATTTTTCCCTTTTAAATAAAGTTTTCTGATAACCCCGTATTTTCCTGTCTGCACCTGGGTCCTCGTTGAAAACCATGATACTTACTTCAACCATACATTACAAAATGTCTAGATATATTTACATCTTGCAGAGATGAAGCTTGATCGCGAACAGCTGGTACTGGTCCACTCTAAACAATCAGTTTCTGGCAGAAGGTAGAACTGTCATGATTCTGTCATCATCCCTTGTTCCTTATGCTCTCTCCGGTCTCTTCTTTGTTCCCGCCCTCTTGTATTTCTCGTTATTGATTGTTTATTAGTTCATGCCCCACACCTGTCCCCACTTGATTTGATCCCCTTTATAACCCTCGTGTTCAATGTCCTGTACTCGTTCATTGTGCTTACTTGTGGATTTATGTACTACTGTGCTTCATTGTATTCATTACACTTACCTGTTCCTCAAGCTCGTGTCCCTGTTGTAGGATTTTTCCGTCTTGTCTCAGTAAGTGTTGAGTTTAGTTCATGTCTAGTGTTTGGTTAGTCTAGTGTTTAGTTAGTCTTCGTTTCTATTTACCTGTGCTTATTGCTATAAACTTTTAGTGTTTTATGTTAACAAATCCTTTTTGTTAACCCCCTGAAACTGCTGTCTGCAATTGGGTTCTTCCCCACATTTCATGACATGGACCTAAGCACTCATAAGGCGGAGTCTGTGAGCGCTCATGGGCGGGCGTAATCAATGTGACATCACATTGTTCTGGGATAGTGGCCCTTCTAATCCTGCAGGGTTCAGCTCCAACCTGTTCATCTGTCCCACTTGTCTTCTGTGTTTTAACTGTGATGTTTATTATTGTTTTCTTATGATCATGTTTTGTGAAGTGAAGGTTTGCTGTCACTCACCATTGTAGCAGATGAACTGTGATGGCACATTAGAGTCCTGATGATGCAATTTTCCATTTCTTATAATAGCCAGTATATAATTGTCAGTTGATTGTTAAATTTCCCAGTTCATATATTTCACAGGATCACCCAGAGACCACTTCCATATATTAACACCTGTTCTCTTCAGTCCAATCCAGACCTTCTGATTGTTATTTACAGTCTTCTTCAGCTCGTTCATGTCATTGATGTTGTTGACTGTGGCCAGATCTGTGTAATTCTCTCTGCAGTATCTCTGAGCTTCAGTCTAGTTCATCGTCATGTTTATATAGTGATAGCGGTGCTGTATGCATTTAGATATTTAACAGAATTTTTATTCAAACACATTCACTCAGAGCTGATCTAAGCGGGAGTGGGCTGACACCACACAATCATCATTTACTGACACAACGTTTGTATTGAAGAAGCAGATTCTGACAGATTTTAGCCTTTCTGTGCCTCACAAATAACTGAGTCAAAGGAACAAGATAACAAAAAAATGTAAGACAAGGGATTTTTTTACAGTGTACAACAACAAAAGGCCACAATATTAGACATCTGTGCACAGATTATCTTCCTACTTCAGGAAAAAACATGTGCGCTTTGTTTGTTTGGAAAAACATTTGTATGGATTTGAATTTTAACCACCATAACAACACTGCTCACAAAAATAAGCATGAACGGACCCCTGTGACATCAACATTTGGATACAGAGAGTTATTGGTCAAGAGCTGCATGCAAACTACATTTAAATCAGAAAGAGACCTGAACACGTGAACATATCGTTTTAAAATAACAAATAAACAAGTAAATTGTTTCTTTATTAGAATTTATTATTAGAAAACGCATTTAACTACTTGCATTTAATATAGTCAAACCTGAACCTATAAACACTTTTAAGCCACACATATGTCGTAGTGAAGGTCTGAGGAGGATTTAATGGGTGGTATAGCAATACTTGGTAACCACATTGCAAAAAATGACTTTCTTACTTAGTCTTTTTTTCCTGTTTTCCAGTTAAACTGTCTACAAATTCTTAAATAAAAATACATTTTCTCGATGAGTAAAATGACCTAAGAAAATAAGTCTTGTTTTTGGGGAAAAATATGAAATTTCAGTGAATTAGTGCTTTAAACAAGCAAAAAAAATCTACCAATGGGGTAAGAAAAATAATCTTGAATTAAGGTTGACCTTTTTCTTAGATGCTCAATTCAAGATTATTTTTCTTACCCCATTGGCAGATTTTTTTGCTTGTTTTTAACAAAAATTCTATGAAATTTCATATATTTTAATAAAAACAAGATTTATTTTCTTAGGTCAGTATTCTCATCAAGAAAATGCTTCTTGATTCAAGAATTTTTAGACATTTTTACTTGAAAACAAGAAAAAAAAAGTCTGAGCAAGAAAGTCATTTTTTGCAGTGCATTACATTTATTCACAGTAAGACGTTTAAAAGTATATTTATCGTCATAAGAAATAATGAAAACTCACAGTTCTATTAATATAATAACAATGGACTGATGGAATAAAGAGGAATAAAGCTAAGTGAGTATGGAGACAAGATATGAGAGCCTCATCATATTAGAATTATTCCTTTTGCTTCCTGAACGTCACACTGCAAAAAATGACTTTCTTACTTAGTCTTTATTTCTTGTTTTCCAGTAAAAATGTCTTAACATTCTTAAATCAATTTGCATTTTCTTGTTGAGCAAAATGACCTTAAAAAATAAGTCTTGTTTTTAGTAAAAAAAACAACATGAAATTTCAGTGAATTTGTGCTTAAAACAAGCAAATGGGGTAAGAAAAATAATCTAGAATTAAGGTTTAACTTTATCTTATTCATTCAATTCAAGATTATTTTTCTATATCACACACATGAGATGACAAAAGAGCAAATGTTGACATCTCACACCACAAATCTGTTTTCTCACGCAGGGCCGTACATCAATGTGACCTCCTTCTTTAAATAAGACCTGATGTTAGGCCAAAGGAAGTCGTCCCTCTGGAAGCATGAGACCCCCAGAGCAGAGGCGTTCCCCATAGTGTGATCATCGATCTCAAAAGGGAACAGCTGAACAGCTCGCTGACTGTAGTACAAAAGTCTATCAGACCTGTTTTTTTAAAGTCATGCCTAAAATCTATAAGTTTGTTGTTTTAAATATATATTTAGTAACTCACCACATCAACTTCTGCTGTGTCTCTTATTATCTTGTGTTCGCTGGCTGACACACATCACACATGCAAATAAGAGAACACACACCTTGTTTCTTCTCATTTGAGTGAACAAGGATACAAATAAGCAGGATGTAAAGTATGAGAATGAGTCTTTCTACAGAAATAACCAAAAGATGGGAGGTGCTGAAGACCAGAAGTAATATAACAACACATGAACACAGAGAGAGAGAGAAACAGCAGCAGATTCAGGAGAGAAACACACAAGAGATGAAGACTAAGAACTATTTACATTCTCATTTCTATTAATATTATCCTTTTGATATGACTCTGTTTTTGTGAATTGATCTGAAAATAACTTTTAATGAAACTTTATCAAGAACTGATTTACTGAAGAGATACAGTAGTGATAGAAATGTTGACTCATAACTTCAATGACTTTTATACATGGCAGAAACGAAGCAAACTTTTATGTCATACACACAGATTTATTTGATTTTACAAACAGAAGTTTAACATTTGAGGTTTTCAATGTGTTTCTTCCTCAGAAATGGCTCAGATTCTGTATTTCAGTCTTCTTGTCATTGGTGAGTTTGTGTTTCTGCTTTTACGTTTGATTTAAATGTCGTAGAGACATTACTGTAAATCTATATTCAATTATTATGAGATCTTTAATGCTTTCAAAAATATTTTAGGCTGACGGTCCACTGAGAGCTGAAATTTGTCCCCTGTTTAGAAAGAACGTACAATTGTTTAGTTTCACTGTCACTTAAAATGAATCTCTTATTGATTTACTATGGCTTGGTCATTATTTCATTCATAGCTAGACCTCTACGTCAGAGCAGTGACTGTTCAGCGGATGACATCACAGTATCACGAGAGCAGACTGCTCCCTTACTACTCTCATGATACTTTACAGTCATACGCGGAGCAGCACTGCAGGAGGTGGAACAGACCTGTTCTATTGGGGCAAAGCAACAGACTTTCATTGAAAACGTTTTTTACGTAGTTTTGGTCATCTCTGAGGGTCTAGAGGACCCTGAGGGTTTGTTACTGATTAGTTGAAACTATGATGTCAGAGCACTGTATTATCACAAAACACTCACACATTAATAACACAACTCACTTAAAGGGAAAGAATTCTGTCATCATTTACTCACCCTCAGGTTGTTCCAAACCTGTAAACATTTCTTGGTTCTAGCCACAAGATATTTGTTAGAATATCATTAACCAAACAGGGGTGTGTTTCCCGAACAATGACATAACTCGCTGGTTAACCACCATAGTACGATGCATCATTGGGAAATTACTGACGTAGTTACGACTGTTTCCGAATTACTGTAGTAATTCTGTCAGAGATCAATCCTTTCAACCATGTTGACCCAGCAATCTAGTTTATGAGGCCATACAGGTGATGGAGTAATGACGTCTACTAATAAAACGTTCAGCTCAAATTAATGTAAAATTCTTGCTGTAAATAACATTAATGCATTTAACGTCAACTTTTGTTATCCAAAATTTTATTTCATGATATTTCATTAATTCATAAGTCACTCCACCCAGGGCTGTCAAATTAAATTTGTACAACTTTAAGATGCTGCTTGCGTTTGGTCGTTGGAACGATTGGTTCAGGAAACACTTGAATCGTTGAACCAGATCTCAGATCTCATTCCCCATTTGGTAACATTCTTCCAAATATCTTCCTTTGTATTTAGCAAAACAAATAAATGTTAGGTTTAGAGCAGTGGTTCCCAAAGTGGGGTGCCTTGACAACCGGCCAGGGGTGCCTCCGAATCTCAGGTTTTTTCCAGTTTCATTTAAAAGACATTTATTGAGGCAAGGAAAGCTATGTTTCCCTGCAATCAGGTGATTGGTGACTATAATCTTTGTGTGGTTATTTCAATAATTGCTCAGGGCTGTTTTATAAATGTGTGAAAATTGTGAGATCCTAAATTGAAAGATTTAAATAATAATAATAATGCATTTTATTTCATGGAGCCTTTCAGAACACCCAAGGTCACCTCACAAGCAATATACAGGTAACTACATAAAACAAAACACACAACAAACAAACAGCATATACATATAAAGTGCAATAAAGTCTCAATAAATCATATTAAAAAGTTATAAAAAAGCCTGTTGAAAAATATATGTCTTAAGACGCCTTTTTAAAAGTCAACAAGCATTCGCTATTGCGAACATCAAGAGGAAGAGAGTTCCATAGGCGGGGAGCAGCATTACTAAAAGATCTGGCACCCATAGTAGTAAATCGAATCCGAGGTACCACAAGAGAAATTGAGGATAAAGATCTGAGTGCACGTATAGGAGTGTAAACATGAAGATGTTGAGTAAGATATTGTGGTGCAAGATTATGATGTGCCTTATAAGTGAGAAGCAAGATTTTGAATTCAACTCTATGTTTAACCGCAAGCCAGTGCAATTGCTGGAGAACTGGAGAAATGTGCTCAGTATAAGGTGTTCTAGAGAGAACACGAGCTGCAGAATTCTGAACCGATTGAAGCTTACCCTTACAAAAGAAAACTGAAGTTTTTTATAAGTAACACTACAGTTTTTATTACATGTAGAAAAATGCTGTTTTTTGGACACAAAAAAAAATCAATTTTGCAGTATATAGTAATAAATGTCATTTGAAGAGTTTTAATGGAGTTACTGCAGTACTGCAATACGTTTAAAGTACTTCTAAAATACCACTGCAATAGTACTACAATACATTTGAAGTACAACTAAAATACAAGTGCAGTATTACTGCAATACAGCTGCAATTCAATAACACTGCTAGTGAAGTAAAATGCTAGTAAACTGCTTAATCATTGAAATACAACCATTGAGTAGCCAGAAGCAGAAGGCACACACACTCACTCATTCACTCACACCCTCACACCCTACGGACAATTTTTCCAGAGATGCCAATCAACCTACCATGCATGTCTTTGGACCAGGGGAGGAAACCGGAGTACCCGAAGGAAACCCCCTAGGCACGGGGAGAACATGCAAACTCCACACACACAAGTCGGAAGCGGGAATCGAACCCCCAACCCTGGAGGTGTGAGGCAAACGTGCTAACCACTAAGCCACCGTGCCCCCCAATACTGGATATAATCCATGTAATTTACATAGAAACTGCAACAATAGATGTGAGTAAATAGCTTTTTTAACCTTAAATAACATGCATTATATAACAGTGTATATCAACAAATTGTGCATGTTTGTTTTCTCGCATCAATCAGCGAGGTTTCGTTTTTTTAAGAGCTTGTCCTCATTGTTTAGCTTTGTTCTTATGACTGCCTTTATCTCCGATGTGGAAACACAAAACCCTTTTTGGATGTAGCCTGTAAAAAAAAAGAAACAGAAACAAACTGAATTAACAAATAATAACCCATTTATTCTGAAAAATTAAACCAGAAGTCACCTATTAAGACAGACACTTTGTTAGCCGGAAGTGCCTCATTGCTGGTATCGGCATTGGGCGCCTTTCTTCCATTTAGAGAGTGTGTGGCAAGAGTTTCTCTCCCAAAGGTCACCAAGAGAAGCTCACTTGTAATTTTTTTTAAATCTTGGGTGTTGATCCTCCCAAATTGGCTTCTCTTTATTGTCACCACCTCTCCTAAGTTGATGTAATCAGTTACCTTTCAGGAAATATCAGGTTTGCAGTAATTATTATGAAGGTTTGACACACAGTGACACATAGTAAGGTGTGTGTAGCCCTTAAAATGGCCAACTCCCTGATCAATGCACTGACTACTTAACTGGGAGCTGACTGAGACACACACTGAGACTCACTTACCTGCCCACTTTCTTGAGCAATGCGTGGTTCTTGGTTTTGACCAGCAGTGTCCTCAAAAGATGATGGCAAATGCATTATGTCGGGTTTCTTTTTTGAATTGCACATCACCATAATTTCCCCAACTGTACATTTTAGCTCCTGCACAACAGCATGGATTTCTGGAAGAAAGAATATTTTTCTGTAAAGGTCAATGTAACATTGTGGCAATTGTTTAATTGGATGATTTAATAATGAAAAAAACAGCCATTCAGTATTGTTTGCTAAGAATTTGCTACAGTAAAGTTGTCATGACCCAGGTCGGATCGGGACTTCTTCTGCACGTGGGTGTGTTGTTGTTTGTTGAGCACGAGGCTGGCTACCCGCTAACCGCGTGCTCAGTGTCTACGTCTCTCTCCCCGCCCCCGTGTTTCCTTAGGATTCCCCAACACGGGTGATTTTCCACTCATGCTCACACACCTGTTTAGAATCTCACTTCTAGCTCATTAACTCCATCGCACCTGTTAACCATGTTATCTCGTTAAGTTTCCTATATTATCCCTCTGTATCTGTTGTCCGTTGTCTGGCCGTTGCATTGTATCTTGCCAGTTCAGACTGCCCTAGACGTAGCTGCGGCTCGTCTAAAGAAGTCTTTATTTTGTTCCTGCCTAGTCTGTCGTGTACTACCTTGTCACAGTTTTTCTCGAGCTTCTCTCCACGCTTCCACGCCTGCCTGTGAGTACACCAACCGGTGGCATCTGCCTTCCTCGTCTAATCTGTGGGGCTTTTTCCTACAACTCGATCTGACGCCCCGGGACTACTCTTCCGTGTTTCACGAAACCCCGCACGGGATTGAGCTGCGCCTCTACTACCAACCTACCGGGAAAGGATGATTACTTTGAATATGCTGAATTATCAGAAATTTGGTTTACTTTGGACATGTTAATAACTTAAGTAGGACACAATAATTGTTTAGATTGTTGTTAGAAATTAAAAAATGTTGTGATGTTATAGATTTCATTACCTTTTCACTCCCTCAGTTCTCTCTCTGCTTTTATCGTGAAGCGCCGTTCATATTTTAAATCTTCCTGTAGTTCTTTTATTTCATCTTTTAATTCTTTAATCTTCTCAGTCTTGTCCGAACTCTCACATGGCTTAGGTGACAGGGGACTTGATGAAAATGATTCCTCCTGCCCTCTCACAGCTCTTGGTTCCTGAAGAACAATATCAATTATGAATTCTAAACTACTATAATAAGAACAAACGAATAAAGTAGCTTGCTGCTCACCACAATTTGAGAACAACTTTCTTTCACAGCTCCCATTATCTTTTGTTGAATACTGTTCTTGGTCTTTTTTTAGCTGTAACTGGTGCATTTTCTTGAAAGCACCAAACAATATAAGTAAAATAAATATCTGGATTAAACACCATCTAAAATCAGGTGTACATGTATAGCTCTAGAATCACTAAATCTAGGGAGCAATAAATATATATACCTGGTCCAGGAATGAAGTTTCACCAACATCTGGGAAGTTCCTTTTAACTTTCTCTCTTCTCCCTTTCCCCAACGATTCTTCTTTTGCAAAGAGGGGTATTCTGTCAAAGGCACACCCTTTTTCAATTTTTTTCCTAGTGTCAATTAGGGGTTGGCGCTCTCCTTGAAAGAAATTACACAGTACATTCAGTGTAGGTTCATAACATATTTATAATTGCATAATTAAATTTGTGTACAGCTGGTTGGACTGATTAATAATACAGAGTTTTTCCTTGGTCAAAATGAGGCGGAGGTGGTGCCATCCTGTTCTTGTGCACAAACGCACATGTAGGCCTACCGTACCTTTAAGTGGATTAACAAAGCACTTTAAAAACAACATATAACAAGTTCTAGAATAAAATGAAAATGACAATTATTAAGTTATTTAAAACATTACTTTAATTCAACCAAAAAAAATTAAGCTCTATCATTTTCAACCAACTTTTCAGCCTACAATTGACAGGCAACTGAATTAACCGGTCCTTTGAATGATTAATTGATCTCTTAAAACCGCTAGTGACTGAAAAGTTTCAACAGTTTAAACGAATCAGTTCAAATGAGTCATTTGTTTGCGATTCGTTCTGCGTTCATATTGGCGAACGCTGTGTACAGTTTGACTCTGATTCAACGAGCCAACTGCACAACTGAAACATTACAATGCTGTATGCCACATTAATTTAAGGAACATTTTCAAGAAATTGAACGTGCTTGAATGCAAAAGAAACAAAACCTGAACAGCCGTGAAATACAGCTAATACAGCTCCTTCTGCTACTCTCCAGCGTCTGTGCTGATAACGAAACAGCGCCCCAATTATGGCGTAATGCCGCAACTGCAGTTACAATTGACAGTCCATTGAGTGTGGACAGTTTAGGTTTTTTGTGTGAACACCGACATCATTTTAGCTACAGTCTGAGGTTGCATGAAATTTGACGGAGAAATCCCTCGTTGGGCATCACATGACAAAGTTTAATCATGGTTAGTGAATTAAACTGTAGTCTTTCAATCGCATGAAAGGATAGTTCACTTTAAAAAGTAATATTCTCTATCACCATCGTTTCATTCAGAATTGTATTGGAACTGTTTCTTTAAGTTCGCGCTCCTCAGACTAACTCACTTTCATCCGTTTGGGTAAGCTTATTTCTCTTATTTGTAATATTTTTATCAAAAAAAAAACATATTTCACATTTCGCTAAAATTATAACTAATGTTTTGAACACGATACAACACTTATAACGTTACTCACCACTGAATTGGATGACTCGACAAGGCCAGCGCTGGAGCTCGCATGAAGAACTCTTCTTCCAGAAAATGTACTCCTCTTCATTTTTGTCCCACTTGTGAATGGCATCGGGATTCAGTTTTTTCATACATCTGTGTTTTAATTGCGATAGTTCACATATATGAATAGTGTTGTCAGTGAAGAAATCAACTAATACGTATTTTATATCCATCCTGCAGGATACTGTAGACGCTTGTTTGTGGACTGACTGAAATAGCAGCGCTCGAGACTTGTTGTCAGGACAACTGTTGCATTGGCGCGAAAAACTAAATCTAGTCACGATTTCTATATACGTGAAACATGTCCAAAGGGCGAAAATATAAATCCTTTTAGAAGATGACCGCGTAATTCCAAATAAAAAAAAGCAGAAGAAACAAGTACAAAATATTTTTGGAAGATGACGAAGAAGAAACTCCTCTAACACCAGTGTGCGATATACCAGAGAAAGTGGTAGCCTGTCATCTGAGTATACGAATAAAAGAAACAGTCTATGTTTAATTCAGCTCCTTTAGTATAATAATTATATTATATAGTTTTTGTAATTAGCATTTTGCAATTATATGCATATAAAAACTGGAGACATTTAAACAAGTTTAATGGTCATTTGATTTGATTGTCTAAGATACATACAGAAAAGCAACCAGAAGGTACTGACTCTGAATCTGAAGACACACAATTACTATACAGAGAAGAGGTAATAGTGCTGCACTGAAAATGAATTTAGTTTTCTCTTGGAATTAATTGTTTACTTTACATCTTTGTCTGTACTGTATTTTCTTTTCTAATTACTTTACATTTTGCCATTATAACATGTACTGTAGTGAGCTATTTGTTGTAAGCTGTGTGTCATTTAAATATTTCTCCATGTAGCCAGATGACACAGCAGGTCTTGATGCAATGAGGAGTTAAGTGTTCTTATCTAGGGAACTTATTACGAGTGGACTTGCAGTTGTATGCTTGCTCTGAAAAAAACAATATTTACAATATTTATTTTTAATTCATTAATTCATATGTAAAGATTTGTTCTTTATGCATCTGTATTTATCAAGAAATAGGGAATTTAGAAGGAAATCAGGAGAAAGTATATTTAACACAAAGGCAATTTAGTACATACTAATGATTTCATACACATTGACAAAGTAAATTTCATTTGATAGACAAGCAAAACTGTCTTATATCATATTGATGCCTACACATTGTCCAGTTAAATTCTTTCTAGAACCTGAGCAGACCCCTCAATTAGTAACCTAACTTTTAAACCAGCAGAATATTGCTTTTAGCTCTGAAATTAATAGTTATAGGCATTAATCATAGGCCAGTGAATGAATGAAATTAAAAAAATGAATTTACAATTTATATTAAGCTAATTCCTAATTTCTACTAAATCATAAGTTTAATGGAGATCGTATTCTGACGAAATCACATTCATTAGTCATACATCAATTTCTTCTATTTTTTCATCTCAAGAATAGCGAGTCAGTCGATCCTGAGGATGGAAATAACACAGGTCAAACCTTTATCCATGATGGTGACCAGCCTTTGTATCCGGGAGCCAAACTTTCAAAAGGTGAAA